>NC_044253.1:18123923-18126423 GCF_003957555.1 Calypte anna | reverse complement strand
TATTAGGCTGGTTAGACAGACAAGAAGAATCTGAACATAGTATTTAAGTAGTCTCTGGTTCCATCAATATAATCACTTCAAGTGACATTCTCTCTGGCGAATCTGGTTTATGCCGTATCTTCGAAAGTGCTGCTCAAACATCTTTCTACATTTAAATATATGCAGAACCAAACCAAAATACACTCAAAGTATCTTCAAGACAGCTGCACTAGATTGTGTGTTATCATTTCTAACACACATGGTGTTTAATTACTGTGCATAGTGTCAAATGTAGGATAAAAATACCATGCAGTATCTTAAACATTTAATTGACAGTGCTGGTTGGGGGGAGGAGGGGAGCGTGAGGGGGGCTTGGACTGGGGAAAGAGATGTTTTCCTGATGAGTGAAACGCAGAACGTGCTTTTCTTGTGTCTTAGATTGCTGAGTGAGGGTTCAGGTACCCTTACCTCACAGCTGGCTTGTGCTTCACTACAGCTGGTGCTGTTGTCTGTCTGTGTTCAAGGTCCATTTGTCATAAAGCTTTTGAGCTCCAAAAGGTAAAATTTTAGTCAAAGTACAGGCATGGCTTTTAAGAGCTAATGAGTTGTTGCAAACTCTAATGATAACTGCATGTCTTAATAGAATATAATAGCTTTCCACCCTAACTGAAAAACATTATTGTTGCAACAAGTAGAAATCAAATCATTGTAGATGTGGAAAGTTCCCTTCCTAAAATCTTTTCTAAAATCTGTTTTCTGTGTTAGATACTATCCTGTTTAAGGGTCATAGAAGTCAGCATTGCTCTGCTCCTGCTCATGTGGAATAAAAAATCATTCATACCAAATATTACTGGCAAAAAAAAAAAAGTGAATTGCTTCATCAAAACATGAAGCATGATTCAGAATGTGGCAACACTTGGACAGGAACTGGCTAGGGAATGAGAGAAATGCTCTTTAGGGGCACAAGCCACATAAAGCTTTTGACTGACAGCAAAGTAGCATGCTCTGCTGGTAAAGAGCACAGAGAGTGGATGCAGCTGTATCAACAGCTTTCCCCACTCTTAAGGTACATGAATTAAGCAAGTTTTACTGGGTAAGGCAGTTTTTCCAGTGTATTTGCATTTACAGTTGCAGCTTCTCTCTGATTAGCTCTATCCACTGGGGACCTTGCTTCTTCTCTTGCCTGAACAGCCAAACTGTACAGGCAGAAGGCTGTGCTGGAAACATGGGTTAGAGCAGATGAAAGTCCCTCAAGCTGTTTTAGCATTTTTTCAGTTTGATCATACTACCAAGCCTATATCATGGGACAAATGTACTTTTATGACATTTTAAAACTGTATTTTTAAAATTCTAAGCCATAATAGTTATATAAAAGTATTTTGCATTTACCATTTGTCTTACCAAGTAATAACTTACATTTCATTGTTATGTCTGTGAATTAAAACTGATGTAATATGTTCACTACAGAAAAGAAAATAAAGCCATAAGATTTTCATCCTTCCTCAAAACGGTCCAGCCAATGTGGTAGTATTAATTAGAGCGCTTACTCAGATGCATACACATTGGCAAGTGCTATCGGGGTGGCTGGATGGGTGTGGGTGCATCTTTGCCTATACTGTCATTCTAAGACGGAATAGATGGTGAAATTCTGAGAAATCTTACATACTCCTCTCATCACATACAGAAGTAAAGTAAACAACATGTTTAGGAGTAAAAAAGAACATGGAAAGGAGGTGTAGAGTAGAAAAGAGATTGTTTCCAAAGATTAAATATATTCATTTACGTTTTCAAATAAAGAAAGTTCTACTTCTGTACAAACATATCTTTCCTACAGTTGCATTTCCTGCATTTCCATGTAGGATTGAATTTTAATCGCCGTAATACAGAATAACAAAGGGTACCTCAGTTCTCATTCTGTACAATCAAGGGCAGAATTGGGAATTGAATTTATTCTGAGTTTAATCTGCACAGGTTTGGGATCCATTCAGCATGATACTTTTCTTATTACTTTTATCTGCTTGTTAGTATCTTGAAAACACAAAGGAAATTGAGGGATATATGGGCCTGTTCATATGAGCTTTAATTAATGGATTCTGTTTTGTTCCAGCTCCTCTAATTTATGAGATTATTCTGAATATATCATAACTCCAGAGCACGAAATCATGAACTTGGTTGTACTTATTCTCTTCAGTTTCCAGAATATGTATTTTTCTGCAATAATGGTAAAGTGGGGAAAAGAACACATTTTAGGGGGATTTTTTGTTTGTTTTCTAACTGACAAGTGATTTTATTTTGTACTTTGTATTTCTGTTTCTGGGCTGATCCACTCAGTAAATTAGTCTGCCTGACTTTTTGAAGATGAATGATATCTTAATTTCTGCAACCATACTCTAACAGAAATGTTTTGGATATTTAATAATGTTTTGAGTATGTATTTAAAGACAGTTAAAATACTGAGATGGCCAGTAAACATAGGGAATGGTCACTGATAATTAAAAAAACATTATACTGATCTAATGAA
>NC_044253.1:17966423-18121423 GCF_003957555.1 Calypte anna | reverse complement strand
CAACACCTTTCAGTGCATAATAGTTAAGCCTTTATCACTTCAGGAGCTGCTGATAAGGTTAAGAACACTAGACAAACTGCTCATTAGTGAAAAGGTTTGCCTTTTACATTAAATACTGCTGGGTACTGAAGTTCCTCTAGTGAGCAATACATCCCTGGCATTTGAAAAGAACGAGCTAATCGTTGTACATAAATGAATATGGAAAAGAAAACCTGGCAGGTTCTGACTAAGTATGTTAGCAAGATTTCCCTCCACCTTCCTTGTGAGACTTGTTGGCACCTGAAATGGCAGCCATCAGTGGTCCAGGAGACTGCAGTCTGTGGCAAAAGTGCTTTCCTGACAGAGTAGTGCCCTGGACAAGATTGTCTTCTGGATCTACCCCTGCCAGCTTCAGAGGTTGCTCACTGCCCCAGAGCTATCATTGCTTCACTGCCTGGAGACCAGATCTATGGTGCTGCTGGAGGACAGACTCGTCCTGGTCCTCTGGGAGCACAGGTGAGTGTTTCACTGCCCATTTAAACTGACCAGTCTCATTTAGACTTAGTTGAGCCAGGTTTTGTGAATACCTATAGAGAGGGTTGCCCCCTAAAAGCAGTTGCCCCCAGCAAGAGGGATCCCAGCAGTGCTCCAGGAAAAGAGGACTTGTCAGTCTGCGCCAGGAGCACCACTCTGCACCACTGCCTGGTGTCCACAGGCTCTGACCACAGCTTGCTCTAACGCTGCCCAAAGCAAGGTGCTGTCATTATAACTTATTAACATCTTCTTTGTTCAGTGTCACCACTGAGCTACATTAGTCACACCAGTGTGTGTAAGGTAAGAGATGAGAAAATAGTAGGAGAGGGCAGAGGTTACTTCATTCTCTAGAATTCTTCATAACGAAGAACTTTTCAGCCTTAAACACCTGCATACAAAGCAAAAGAGCATTTTAGACTTTCCTCTGCACAAAACTGCTTCACAATATAAAGAGAAGCTAAAATTTGTGGAGGAAGCCAGCAGAGTAGTAGGTAATAGTATTATAATAAACATATTGAGAATGGTGAGGTCTTATACAGAAGGAAGGCACTTGCTTTTGGAAATTTATCTGTATATATCTGTTCATACTTCTAAAAAGCTGTTTTACTTCATCTTTACACTGCTCCCTGGGTGTATGATGAGGGTTTTTTCTTCAATTCTCACAGAAGTAATCTGGCCTCATGGCTTTCAGTGCTCAGCCTCTAGACCCCAGACAATATCCTAAAGTCAAGTAAAAACTCCCAAACAGGGCAGCAAGTTTTGAATGGAAGGCACATCATGTGCCCACACCACATGGGACAATAATCTGGTGTAGAAGGATCACGTGTGCCTAAGTTCTTAGAAAAACAAGGTATTATTTCTCACAGTATTGCATCTATTTAGCACAGACATTACCGCTAAATTCAAAACTGATCCCACACAAAGTCAAGATGTACTGGTTTGTTGAAATGCAAACCTGAATGGCTGATAAAACATACTTTTTAATTTTTTTCTTTGTTATAGGAGCTTGTTTCCTCATTTCTATTTTTCATCTATTTGATTCATTTATACAAATTCAATACAGAATACCTAACAGTGAAGTTTTTACTTAAAACCTTGAGAGGTGCCATATTTTGTTATCTTCTTTTTATATGGATATTACCTATTCTTCTAACAATTTAACAGGGCATTTAATTAAATCACTGTAGTGCAATTAATGTAGATGGAAACAAATTTTCAATGAGCATAGAAACACTGAGTTTAGAAAAGACAGTTTAAAAGTGTTCATAATTCAATGATATTTACCTTGATTCAGATGTGATTATATCTTTTTCCAGTAGTTTTTATGGTTTTAAAAAAAGTTGAGTCTCTTTTCTCCTTTTTAGCCTGTTTTCAGAATTTGAAAAACGGAGATACAAAGGGAGCTGTGGCAGCTGAATTCTCTTTCATGTGTGTCCAGTTCAGGTGAAGCCCAGCATAATGTACTGTAATGTCTCTTCAGTTCTCTGATACAATGACCTGTGCATCCTCTAAATCCCCCACAGAATGCACAGACACAGACTGATTGAGATGAGTATGGACTTAAGTATATATTGTTCTTTGTAGCTCTGAGGAATTGGCACTTGTGCCAAATGTGAGATGATGTGGATTGTAATCTATTGAGATGCTGAGTTCAGTCTGGGCCCAGGTATACACTGTAAGAATAACTAAAGATATGTCTGGAGTAAGTTTTATGGTTAGTTTTTGTTGGTTTTTTGCCCTTTCTTTCTCAAAACCAAACAAAATAACTTTTTCACAGTTTCTGTGCAGTGAAATAAGTGAAATGAGGCAACCAGGTGCCACTAATTACCAGGCAGTGGGCATGAGCTTGTGTTAAGCCCACCTGTGCCTGATTAGGGTGGGCCCCAACTGCGCATGAGCAGGATTAGGGGGCCAATAAAAGGTGAGCTTCCAAACACAGGCTCAGTTCAGTACTGAGCAAGCCAGTGGAGACGTCAATTGAATTCATAGCAGTAGCACCGAGCCAGGATAACCAGTCCTGAGGGCAACAGACTCAGAGCACTATTTGTGCACTTCTGCTGGAACACCTGTTGGACCTTGGAGCGCCGTGCCCTAAGAGAGGTTCGTCCTGCAACAGTGCAGTTCCACTAATGAGAGTAACCATTACTTTGTGGTAAGTGTCTTGCAATAGGCTGAGCTAACACAGCCCCAGAAATCCCAGCCTCTTGCTCAGGGGTATTGGTGCAGCCATGAAGAGAAACTGAGAGAGAAACTGAGAGCACATGTGAACCATGGGTTTTACCATTCTTGATGGTAGAGATTTTATTTTTTTATTTATTCTGTGACTATAACTAAGACTTTACAGCTTTGGGGGATTTCTGGTTAAATCTGGATGACTTCTGATTCTGATCTGACTAAAGAAAAGAGAATTGAGGTTGGTGAAGCAGAGGTGGCGAAGAGGAATATTGAGCGTAAATGTTCCCAAATCATAGCTCATAACTATTTCAACAAGATCACCTTTCTTGCATAATGGAATGATAAGATTTTATTTTCTGTTGCCGTAATAGAAAAGAAGTAGGACAGCAGTTTATCTTATAGGTCTTAGTGACAAAGGAGTATTTTAAATGCTAAGTCTTTTGTTCCATAATGAATAAGAAACAAGAGGTCTAACACTTTTAACAGAGGAGGTAGGCCCAGCAATTAAACAGCATTTTTAATAATCCCTGAACCTTTCTGTTGGAATCAAAAGCTTGATTCTGATCCTAAACTAACATAATTGTGTTGTGAGTGCATACCTCCCTCTGATTGTCTACCTGGTGTACAAAATTCCCCTTGCTTCCCTCCTCTTTGTGCTCCTAAGGAGCTCACCACTCTCTTTACTGCTGTCATCAAGCTCCTTAGTGTAAAGTAAACCAATTAACAAACGTAGCAGATTTTTCCTACTAGCACCCTTTTTCAGTAACTCTGATTCTGACCACTCGGCTTCATCACCCCCCAGTGCCTGGGCCCCCTGATGGTGGCTGCGTTCAGCTGGGGCTCCTGGGAAACAACTCCCAGGAAAACCCTTCTGTTTGCCCCAGGGTCTGTAGACCTCGGGAGTCTGATATACATGTTGCTTTTCTGCTTTCAAGACACTAGCCATAAATAAGTAACCATGGGCATATATATCAGGATCTTAAATGGCTAAACAAACAATATTATCTCAGCAGTGCTGTCAGTCAATAAAATAAAGGATAGTAGTTGAAAATGTGGCTCTTAGAAAAGTTTTATGAGAGGAAAAATGTTTGTGATTATAAAGACTCAAAGAGGTATTTTCACTTGTAAATAACATAAAATAAAATTAATTGGATTCTTTATACCTACCAAAATTTACTAAGTAATAAAAACTCAGTTTTGAACATTTAGAGCATAATTTTTCTTTTAAAAATTCAGAAGAAAAGGTTATATATGAAAAGATACATATATATACCTTTGAGTTTCTATTGAAAACAATTTCTTAAAATATTTTCAAATACAACACTTCCAATTTTGAACTACTTAGTTGGAGCTGTCCTGTAATCTAAATGTCTAGGCAGTATTTTTTCCCTTCAGCACTTAAAATGGAAAACCTAAGAGCACTGATATCTTAACACTAACCCAGAAAAGATTGCTTGTTGCTGTTTGGCTTAACAGAAATAAAACATCCAGAATGTTTTACTCTAATTGGCTGATTTTGTGCTAACACATGTGCATTGGTATGTTCTAAAATCTCTTACCAAAATGCTTAAATCCATTTCAACAAATCTGTTTGAACTCTGTATTCCTGCTACAGGCAGAATAAAGTCTATTGGTTTTATATTTGACTCAGAACTTCCTGTGAGAGAGATTTCAGATTAATCAAGGAAGAGCCCTTCATGCAAACACCATCTATTCCAGGACTCATCTTGAAGGAGGGAGAGAATCCTCTTTGCTAAGACAAACAACCGAAGTGGAGAATCTACCCAAGAAGGCTGAGGTAAAGAGCCAGTGCTCATAGCTGGGCCTACAATAGTCCATCTTCTGCAGTTGTGTTAGTACCCCAGTGTACCCCTCTTGATGGGAAAAAATTTCTGGTTTCTTTACCAACAGGGACTGTTTTCCCAGGGAATGAGTGGGTTTGTTTGCATACACTTAGAACATTCGAAGTGCTCATGGGATGTGAGGTAACACAGGATTTTACTGTGTTCAGTGCTTCATTCAGTGCCCAAAATTAAAACTACCCACCTTATATAACTCTCGGCTCACTGCCTTGGCCTTTGGGGGTAGCTGTAAACAGAGCTAGAAAAACCTGAGAGTGATTTGTTTCATAAAGCCAATGGTATCTGCAAGCTAGGCAACTTGTACAGCAATTTCTTCCTTATGTAGGTATTTGAACACAGAATGAGTTCACTTTCTGTTAGAATCCAGTCAGTGACCAGTGTATTTACAGTTTCAGCTGGTGATAAGGAAGGCTGGCATCTATTAAATTTGTATCTCTTTACTCATGTGATTTTCACCTGTAATCTAATGAAAACATCCTTTAAAGTTTATTGTAAAGATTGAACTTTAATACAGAGATACTGAACTGCGGTTCATTTCATGGAACAGAGCTCAAAACCTGGAGAGTAACCAAATCACCAAATGCTCACAAAATTGCCAAATATAAGTGCAGTAAAAACTATCAGTATTCAATTGAGTGAGGAAGCACAGCATTACCTAATGCAGTAAGAAACTGTTGGGAAAATACATGCCCAGTTTTTTAGCATTTGGATACAGAAAAACAATGGGGAGGGCTGAGTTTCACATGTTTTTTTTAGTGTAAGGAAAGAAATGAGAACCCAGGTCTGAGAAATCTCCTGCTGACTTTCAATTGTAGGTGCATGTGGGAACAATATCTCCTTGACCAATGACCCTACCTTTCTATATTTACTAAAAGTTGATCCTGAGATATCAACACATAATCCCAATTTTGTCAAGAACAATATTTAGAGCCTACCTTTTACTCTTAAGCAGACATTAAAAATGTATGTTTCTAACACTTCTGTAACACTCAGTCAGGATGTTGTCAATGCCATCATTTTGGGGTTTGGGTTAGTCTTGTATGAGTTGTCAATATTTCTGTTTCAAAATCTCCTTCATTAAAAGTGGTTGCAGCTATGGCAGGGGCTAGTAAGACTGGATACCAGTACAATAATGTAAGGTGACAGGTAGTCAAGTGTCAAAATAGTCCATAGACACTATTGGCTTCCATCAAAGAAGACTGATAGTGAGTTGGAGCTGTATATTCCAACTGCCAAAAAGTACTGCTCCCCAATTAGTAAGCAAGTTGAAATCTGGTAGAAAACAAAACAGAAAGAAACAAAACAAAAACCGAGTTTTTGGATCTTTCTTTGTTAAATTACTGCCATGTCTCTTCTTCTGCTTGCTACTAAAATACATGCTTAAAAAATACAAACCAACAAACGCACACCTGTACATCAAAAGCTGAGTGTATTTTGTGCTGTGAATGGGAAAATAATATAAAAAAATTTTTTTCTGCTACCTATCCCACTGGCCCCAAACAATCAACCATTTTCTCCTCTCTCTTCAGCAGCCTATATTGGCACTTGTGAGGGAGAATAAAGCTTGTAAAAGATTGCAAGAACACAGATATCCATCCTAAGATAACCCAACATAGCTGCCAGCCAAGCATTCCCAGTCCAAATCAGATTACTAAATAAGATATTATTGAAAGGGTTTACAGCTACACTGAGGATAAAGTAGTGACTGAAGGAGTACAAGGTCAATATACAACTAGGAGGGGAAAATCAGAGGCAATTATAAAATGTCTAGGATATTGTAGTCTTTCTTAAAATATTTATTTAAGAGAATTCTAGAAAAGGTGTCCAGCTCAAGCATAAAAATCCTTACTTTTCACCTCATGAAAAGTGAGCAGAAGCAGGTCTGGAACTTTTCCAGAATGTAAAACCTGTCCTTGGTTATTCTTTCTACAGCATTATTAGGGGGATGTGTTGACCAACAGAAGTCAGATGAAATAGTTGTGCATTTGTTCTCTGGTCTCTCCAGACTCTATAGCTCAGCAGTACAGACCATTTAAAAATTTTCTCCAACCTGTCAAACACCCAAAGCACCAAAACAGCAGTCAAGATCTGTTGCAGCAGGCATTGCCTGGACTTTTCTGGGAAGGATGCCCAGAGCTGGCTGTCTGACGTATGCAAAGTCAGGGGGAATAGATGGAGACTTGTGAGGGAATAGCAGGATGGGTGAAAGCAGCAAGTGGCAAAACTGACATCAGGACTGGTCTCAAGACTACCTAGAAATAGTCCAGAAGACCAGAGAAGAGCAAAAGTGGTTTCAATCTTCAACAATATTCGACATGTCGGATAAGTTATCTGGTCCAGAAGCTGTGATTTGGTCCAGAGAAAGCTGAAGCCAATGGCTGTTTCACCTCATGTAACTGTGAGAGGTACTCTCTATTTGGGGCAGTTCGAATGTTTACAGAGGATTCTTTCAAGAGACTGCTATGTTCCAAGCTTTTCACTAATTTGAAGTGCTACAACAGACTGATGTATTAGTGGACAGTTGAAAATATCAGCAGGTATTTCTTGTCCCAAAGACTGTATTTAGCAACAGACACTCATTTTGCCACACAGGAAGGGAACTGTTCAATTGTAACAGCCCCTATAGTTAGTAAGCTGATTGTGTAGATGTGGTGCTTAGGAATATGGTGTATCACTGGACTTGGTAGACTTAGGTTAATGATTGTACTCAATGTCAAAAGTTCTTTTTCAACCAAAACAATTCTGTGATTCTGTTTCATTCTTAATACTGAAATCAGAGTAGTTGGCACCTGTGTGTGGACTTCCACAAAGACAAGGATACTATATATATTTACATATATATATATGGATCCATTTTCCAAATTTGACTGTATGTTTTGTAAAACTAATCATTTTACTACTATGACCTCTTACTCTTGTTCCTATACTACCACTTCCTGAAAAACTTGGTATTTGGACCTACAAATTGCTGATATGTAATGTGTGTTAAAGAAACTTTTTCAGTACCTTTGAATAGAAAAATAAAGGCCAGCTAATCATTTTAACTCCCCTCCTGACATATACTGTTGGCTCATAACTATAGCTCCAAAGTTGTCCTTAGTGCTACAGTTCAGAAACATGCTCTATATTTTTACGAAGGTTTCCTGTTCGTGAGGTAAAATGAGGAACATTGTGCAGCTTGGAAATTAGTGACTCTTTTCAATAATAGTAAAACCATTCACCACTATACAAATATATTTATGAACATTACACTTAAAATTTTCTAGAGAATTGAAGCAGTTGTATAACAGTGCACACATCATTAGATAAGACACGAGCTGAAGTAAGCAAAACCTATTTAGATTCTTGGGATGACCTCTGCATAAATCTAGCACTACCATAAAACTCTCTAGCCTTCCTAGCCCTAGAAGATAGGTGTTGCTGGGAAGGTGCCTCAGATGTAGGCCTCTGAAACAGCTCCCTCGCTGTCAGTCACTCAGACTTCCCGTGTGACTGGTCTGTTGGCAATTGAATTGAAAATAGGGAAGATGAGATGCAAGTTGCTGGTTTTACAAATGAAGAATGAAATTGGATGCATTTTGCCCACTTTGCAATCAGCCATTATGTATATGTTTAGACTGAAAACTAATCTGATAGATTTCAGATCCAATCATATTAATGAAGTAGCAGAATTACTTGTGTGATTCTGTACTACAGTCAATTTAGTAAATAGATATGAGGGAGAATAAAATACATAGATTTTTATAATACTCTTATGATTCTGCAGAAATTAAACCAGTAAAAAATGTAGATTGAACTTTGTTTTAATTGGTTTATGTTTAAAGATTCTTTGATCAGCGATAACAGTAATATATATTAACATGTTGCATTTTAAAGTGACGCTGCCTTTCATTAATCAAGTGTCTGTATGGTTGATTAATTTGAACAAGGTTTAAATTGCTATGAAAATTTATCATTCATAGCCATGATCTCCATTTACATATATGTTAATTATTGTAAATGTAATCTTTTTCTGAATCCTCTGGGCTGCATACTAAAAAGACACAGTGATCACAGTGAGTGACTACTTTTCTATTAGAAAGTGAACTCTTACCAGTATTCAGTAAAGTCTGCTTCAGTTGTCAAAGATAGACTCAAAACATTAAAACGTTTTATGCTTAAGGCAAGTTCAAATACTGTAGATGTTATTTCCTTTTCAAATTATTTCTTTATTCAATGGCTAGAATGTTTAAGAAAATGAAACTAAGCACTACCAACCATTAGAAAATTAAGTTCCGTCACTATGAGCTGAAAGAAATTTTTTCTATCCTACTTAGAGGATTTCTTCATGCTAGCTACATTATTAATAATCATGAGAGGGTTTTTTCCATATGTCTTTTGAGAAGAGTGACTTGAAGAAGTTACTAAGTCAAAAGAACCCTTTGTAGTACAATTAGAATGGGTTAAATTGCGTAAGACAGACATCACCAAGGTTTATAGCCTTTCAACATGACATAGGAAAAAAACCTCTCTACAGTGACTGTAGAATAGCCCTGCTAGACCTCCTAACACACACCACACTGATGCATGTTTTTGATGCAAATAAGCAGACTTGCTAGGCTTTCTTCAAACTCTCCAGCTGAAGGAGGTGACAGTCATGTGTCTAAAACTTATTACGTTTGATGTAGTCAAGAATTTTATCAAGGTTTAAAGAGAGAGGATGTTTCACAGAACATTTCCCACAATGTAACAGAGAGAAAATGCATTGGCAGGAAATGGATTTCAGATACGAAGCAAAGTATCTCTCTTTCAACAAACAACTATTACGGCTTTTATTAAAAAATGAGTATCAATAGAAACTAATTAATGTCCATTAAATTACACTCTGGTCTGCCCGTTTTTATTAATTCCTTTTTTGCGTTCACAGAAACTGACATTTGTTTCCTACTTTCTGTTTATTTTCTTGAACTATTCAGGCAGATTTTATTCAGAAATGACTTTAAATAAATCAGAACTACAAGCAGATAAATGTTAGGGCCTCCAGACCCAGTTCCAGGAGATATTTCAGCATATGCTTATATTCATCTTTGCTAAGACAGTATCTCTTCACTTACGTATCTTTAGTGCATGGCCTGGTTTCTTCTTCAGAGGGTGTTAAATTGTTCTTTACACCTTTTTTTACTTGTTTTCCAAGTGGTTTTGTAATTTTTACATTTTTTAAAATTAATCTTTTATTACATAGTTGTAAAAGGGATCATTCTTGGGTGCAAATTGAAAGATTTCTTTATTTTCATCAATTTTTATAATTTTCTGTTAAAATGGTGTGTATTTACATAATATATTCACTGCAGGACTAGCCTCATTTCTTAGTCACAACTTAATGTAATTAAAATGTCTATCTGGAAACCTTTGCAAGCATAGCACCTTTATACTACCTGACTGAGCAGTTATAAAGTTACTTAATTTGCAGTTTTCCCTTGGACAGCTTAATAATGAAAGGTAGTGGTTTGGGTCCTGATTCTGTAACTGGATAAGATGAGGCACACTTGTTAAAATCATACCAATCTGTTGGCATGAGTACAGTCAGAATTTGGAATGTGTTGTTGCAGTCAACATCTGAAGGCAAATAATCCTAAACATGTATCTTTATGTGGTGTTTTAGTAGAGTGTCTTTGCAAGATCTGAATGGTTTGGGTGAATGCTGAGCAGAAAAAGGTCATCTTTTTCCCTGAAGTCATGGTGGTTATCATGTCATCATATCTGGTGGCACAGATTGAAGTTCATATTTACCTAAATCACTTTTTTTTTTCTCCCATAAATCTGAAATATGCACAGTATTCACATTGCAAAGAGATTCTGGCATTAATTAATTGAAGCTGTGTACCTTCAGTGGTACCCTGGATGTCAATATAATAACAGGAGCTATTCAGTTTGCATACATAGCTGCATACATATATAAATAGCATCTGTTTTCAGAGTTAAAGTGTCGATAAAGAAATTCTATAACTTATTACCAGACAAAATTACTGTAAGGCAGGACTTGTGTCCGCCATATCTGCACATCTCTTCCTGGCATCATCAGGAAACTAATGTGAAGTTAAAAATTAAAAATAGTATAAAACAATGTGTTCAGTTATGATTTTTGTTATTTGAAGCTGAAACTGAGTTCTGAAAAATGTTCAGGATTAATTTGAAATCTGTTGAATGTGTTCATTATGAGAAATTTAGTAAATTTCACCAGAAGAGGCATAAAGTAGGGTTTGTTTGCAGTACAAGAATCAGGGTGCACCCAAGGAAGCTGTTAAACACAGGGTTACAACAAGCAAAACATAGAGTTTGCCTTATTAGAAAAGACATGGTATTACAACTCACTTCTATGGAATGTAGAGGGGTGGAAAAATACAAAAGATTTAAATATTACTGGATAAATTTATAGAAGAAGAAAAATCTCATGGAAGTTTTTAGAATGGCATTTTTGCATTTTTGGTTTAAGAAACCTTCGGATCACTACTGAGGGTAGGGTGACATGCAAGGGTTACCCATCTCCCCAGAAAGTGAATTATGTTGCTTGAAACTTTCTAAAATATAGGCCTAAAATGTTATCAGACCTGAGAAACTTCAGATTACTTGGTAGAAGTCCAGTGAATTAAGAAGATTTAAGAGGCTTACAACAGAAAGTATCAATGTTACTTGTAGTAAAGGTGGACTGTCAATTTTGCTGATGTGTATGTGCATGTGTGTATATTTTAGGATATTCACTATGTGCTTTGTTTGATAAATCTCTAGTCAATAGAAAGGATATAAAAATACTTGACATTTTAAAGAGATGCACTGTAAAAACGAGGTCTGTGCTAATTTTTGTTGAATAGATCTGGGTTTTAGTTTATAGTGGCAATGATATTGACCTACATAGTTGAACAAATAAGTCAGTCTCAAAATATGTAAATGTTTTTTTTTCCTGCAAACAGAGCTATTGCAAGTATCCTACCTAATTGCTATGTTTAATGTAAATGAGCACAGAACACTTTAGAATTTTAAAATAGTTTGTGGACATGTATTTTGAACCTACTATACAATGTTGTATTAAGGACAGGGACAGTGCAAAGATAGCTGTCAACCATTCTGTATGTGTATTGCATAGAGCATCTGTAGCAGCCTCAAAAAAGTAGCCTGTATATTATTCATAAAAACACAGAACAAAATGGTCCTGTCTCAAAGAGCCTACTTTCCATGAACAGTGCAATTAATAAAAACTGTACACATCTGTGGAAGCAGAAGGATCCAATAGTAATCAGCATTACAGGTAGCAACCTCAACCCACCCTGGCACATGGACATGATGCCAAGGAAAAATGAGGTTTATGAAAATATTTGCATGACAAAAGACAGGGGAGATGTATAGCATTTCCAGCCAGTTGGTACTGAACAGGAGGATAGCTTGGAAAAGAAGAGAGATATTTGTGAGAGAAGTTGCTGTTTAAAGTTGGACTGGTAAGTTGGTGGTGGACTTGTAAAAGACTGTGCTTTAACAAAGGTGAGAGCAACACAAGCAACCTCCTTTAGCTTTTTGTTCTCTGATACAAGCTGTTACTGGAGAGAGGAAAGAAAAAAATATGATGTGAGGAATTAGGATCTTTGCAAAACCCTTCTTAATAAAAAAAAAAAAAAGCAAACAGAAAAGGTCAGATGTGATTCTACCACAGAAAGACAAGGTACAGTGATTAAGATGAAGTTTTACATGCATTGTTATTAAATGGGGATAAAAGACCATTTTTAAGATGCAATACGTTAAAGGAATTTGCCAGACTTCATTGCAGCTTTAATACAAAGTGTTGGTGTGAGCTGATGCCCAATTAATTGGTCTGAGTGGCAGGGTCACCCTGAGAGATCCAAGAAAACAGGTTATTTATGGGAGCAGATTAAAATTTAAGGACACATCCTACTGCAGTTCCATGCCTGTTTTACACCAGTGCAGGCAGCACAGCTTCCAAAGCACTACCCATAGCTGTGTGTTCCACCTTTCCCTGGATCCTATATTACTCCTTCAGTTTTGGCCCAGTCCCTGATGAAACACTTGGCTGTCTGCATGCCTTTCTGTGTCCAAAAGAAGGGAAAGAAAGGAATGGCTGTCAGTGAGAGAAGTAGAGCACTGCTGGAGTCTGCAGAGGTCCTGACTTGTGACAGTGCAAATGGTTTTTGAACTATGACTGAACTAAAAGACTGAGATTTTGTTTTGAATGTCTCCAAGTTTGGAGCAGGATGGTAGACCTGTGGCACTTGCACAACAGCAAAGCCTGAATTTGAGTGCCAGGGAGTTTCTCCACATAGGGAGGAATATGGAGAAGAGTGAGGTAGGGCATGCATCAAATCCTGTGGAAACCACAAAGGAAAATGTGGAGGGAAAGGAATGGAGAAGATATGTTGAAGGTGCATGAATACATGACTGGAGATGTGGAAGGAGAAGAGGCAGAGGACAGTTGTGAAATCCAAGGGACCACTAAATATCTGAGCAGCTGTGATATACTCTATTTGTTGGATAACAAACATGGAAAGCAAGGAACCACATTAATCCCCTCAACCTATTGCTCCTATTTTCCTGAGGCCTCCAAAAGGCCCCTTCTGAGGTACATACTTGAAAAGTACTCTGCTGAAACAGTTATTATGTTAAGAGTATATTCTTTTTAGCTTTCTCTTTTTATAATAGAATCTGGTTTAGTTCACATGAGACATCGGGGCTTGTTATTAAATCTAAACACAATAAACCTAAGCAAGTAATCTATTTATGTTTCTTCTTATTAAACAGGGAAAAAAGAAGAAATTCATGGTCTGGATTGTAGATAATCCATGTAACATTTAAAGATGCATTACTTTCAAGACCACTTATTTCTTTTAATAGAAAAGGATGCCACTGCCTGTGACTTAATCTGTATAAACATCTCCATTGTTTCTCTGTTAATGATCACTTCAAACATTCTCTTTACTAATTTGTTTTTCCAAAGAGAAAAAAATACTCAGCATCTAAAGAACAGCAGGATTACACATTTCACCCCCCTAAAGCCTGATTTCTCCTTTTGAAGGGTAATAGTCTCAGATTTCTACCATAACCTAAAAATTGGATTGCTTTGGCCTTCTACCAGATTATAAAAGAGTTATCATCAGAGTTAGGGTGCAACCATGCCATTGCCCATGCACCGGCCCTATTGAATTTGGCTGGGGGAGGGGTGCAGTTCTGCTGCACTGAGCAGCTGCTAAATTGGACCCTCACAATAGAAATGAATCTGGTAGGCAGCCAGGAAGAACAAATATCGGGAGCTGGATTTCTCCACAGTTACAGACCCACAATTGCACAATGCTTCACGCCCAGATCTGCTTTGCTTGCTCGATTTCTGTGTGTGTGAGCGCCTGCCCTCCAATCACTTCAGCAAGCATCTTCTGTATTTCAGCACCCTGCCTGCGTGCAAGAATGATGGAGTCAGCACGCAGAGCAGAGGCAGGCATGCATGAACACCAAAACAAAGCCAGCTTGGTCTAGTTTTAGGCCAGATCACTTTGAGAGTGTCCTTACAATAAAAACTTGTGGGCTTCCAGATTTTTATTTAGATTAGCTGCACTTACTGGCAGTAATAGAGAATTAGTTTTGTCTTCTGCTGATATTTAATTTTTCCTCATATACCCACAACTTGTCAAGAAGATCCCTGCTCCCTCCCTCAATAATAATATAATCTCTGTACATTTGCCAACTCTACTTTACATATTTTTCTCTTCTAGGACATCTGTACTCTGCATACTTTTGCATTCTCCCCTCACCCTTTTCTTCTCAGCTGCTCCATGTTTTTATGTCTCTCAGGAGGGGTTAATTCTTTACAGCTGTGTCCTGCTTGCCAGGAGTCTCACATGTGCAAATTATTAATCTTTTCTATTGCTACAGTAACTCCCAAGGCTTTAAACACCCCCTACCTAAAACTGGCCCTTTTCCAAAAAACTTTTCATATTCCCTCACTAAAAGATAATTTGGTCCCCTGCAGGGTTTGAGCTGTTATTTAGCACAATTGCCTAAGTAGAGTTCCTTATTTCCACATAATAATTTACAAATTGGAATTTAATTTAGAAATTTAAACCCCAGAGTATTGAATTTCTCTGGCTGTTGGACAGTTGAAATGTTAGTTTCATTTTTTGTGTGGTTTTTTGTTTTGTGCTTTTTTTAGAAAAGGTTTTTTTTCTGTTTTGTTTTTAAAATTCAGTTTTAAATAATGTGTATAGTTTAGCAGTTGTAATGATGATGATGTGAAACACAATTTGTAATGTCAGCTGATATAGCTAGGCTTCCCTTCTATAAAATACAGAAGATGATTCTTAAATATGGAATGATTTAACTGAGTAAGTACAGAGTGTCCTAAATTTCTGTTTAATAGGTTAAGTTATTAACATTTATTTAGTCCACTTTTTAATGTTTTTGTTGGTGTGGGGTTTTTTTAGGCTAACAACTCAATACAGGCATTCCATGGTTTATATTAACAATCTGTTACGGACATATAAATTAATATATTGCGTGATTCTCACTAGGTACAAATCTATGCAAAAATAGAAATATAGTTGTATACACACATGGCTATGCCTATAGGCATGCACACACATTGTTTTGGCCTGGAATGACTGATGAGCTGGCATTTTTTTCTGTCCTCTGACTTTCTCTTTCTGATGTGTTGTCCTGATTTCATATATATATTTCTCAGCTACTGATTGGATATCATTATGACACTTACAAGCTTCCAAATAAATAATTTATTTTGAAAGTTAGATATGTCATAATAAAGCATTAAGACACTCCAGGCAGTGCATTTCTGTTTGATTATATGCCTCCAGTGGTATATAAGGCACAGGCAGAGGATGAGTGATTTTAAACACCTGACAAGTGCAATAATCCCCAAGAACTGCATGGCCTGCAGCATCTTACTGCTGTTATGAAACAGAATTTATAAATAAAAATAAGAACAGCCAAACCTATTTATTTATTGGGCATTATGACACTGGTATGACATCACTGAGGACCAATCAGTAACCTCTGTTTACATTGACTGCTAGCAGTCTCTACCTAATATGAACAATAAACTCAAATACTTATAAGAAAATATTAAACAGTTTTGAGTTTACTGTGTGCAAAGGAAACTTAAAGGTGTGTTAGCTGCTATTCAGACACATGAGCTGTTTAATTTATACAGAAAGTCTCCCTGTAGGCCAATTAAAAAAACCCTTCCAAACAATGTTTACTATTAATTCACATAGTATTCATAACTCGAGTGAGTTAAATTTTAACATCTCAGATAAGAGCTCTGTAAGGAGGAGAAAACGATTTCATTAGAACAGTAACCAGATATGAATTGTGGTTTTTCTTGTGAAGAAAAATTTAAACAATCATTTTTAATGGCAAAAAGGTTATGGGAGATGTAAGAATGCTGCTTGTAGATTATTTTCTCATTAGGAGTAAAAATTCCTGGATAAAGAAGTCTAGCTCTGAAAACTGTAATATGTATAACTTGTAAAACTGTAGCTGTAAGAATGTGCTGCAGTGGGTAGTGTATCATCAAAGCTGTAGTTAAATATTGTGGTAAAGAACAGATACAAGAAAGTGGGTTTTTTTCTTGTGCATGTATAAAAATAGAACTTCAGAAATGTCATGGCTAACATATTTAGCTGCTGGACACTGAATCTTCCCTGTGATTCACAACCAGAGTTTCAGCATAACCAAGAGCTCTTGTATTACTGTACATAAGCACAAGCTGTAGTGACTTGCCTCTGACTCTGTGGTAGGTAAAATGTCTTTGAGTAAAATGGATTACCCTTAAAAAGAATGTGGCGTGGCAGTGATAGGAGTAAGGGTATGGAAAAGGTTCTGTGCTACCATGCTGCAAATAACATCTACCAAAGAAAGAGAAATAAAGTGTGCAACTGATAACTGCAGGGGAAGAATTTTTCAGATGGACTGTAATTCACATCATCCCAGATGGATGAGTTTGGCAGATCTTTGGAGATTGCCTAGTCCGTTCACCTGCTCAAGCAGGGACACCTGAATTACCTTGCCAGGAGTCACACCCAGTTGTGCTTTGAGCATCTTTAATGATGCCACATCCTCTCTGGACAATCTTCTCAGTTGTTTCACCACTCTTCAAAAAGTGTTTTCTTACATTTAGATGGAATTTCCTGTCTTTCAGTAGGTGTCTATTGTTTCTTGTCATTTCACCAAATACCAATTCAAAGAGATGCAAATGCTACTACCCACACCAGGTGTTTATACACATTGATAAGACACCCTTCCAAGCTTTCTCATCTCCAGGCTGAACACCCTGAGCTTTCCCAGCCTCTCTGCATGTGAAAGATGCTCAAGTGCCTGAGTCATCTTCTTGTCTCTTTGCTATAATTATTTCAGAACATCCATATCTTTCTTGTACTGGGAAAACTAAGACTGGAATTGGCACTCCAGATATTTCTCACCAGGGCTGAGTAGAGGTGAAGGATCTCCTTGCACAACCTGATGGCAATGTTTCTAATGCAGTGCAGCACTGGTGGCCTTAAATACTGCTGAGGAGGATTTTTGCCTTATATTCTACTTGTTGACTTATATAGACTTATATTCTACTTGGTTTCTGGTATTATTTGTTTGCTCACCTTACCTGGATCAAGGGGAGGCTGATCTTCTCTGTTCCCTCAATTCTCCTTCTTCTATTTTAAGCATAGGAGTGATACTTGCTTTCTTTGAGTCCTCAGGAACAGTTACCTTTCAATGTAATAGAGTGGCCTTAAAATGATGTTGGCCAGGCCGTTCAGCAGTTGTGGATGCATCCCATCAGTTTCCATAGACCTTTATCTGTTCAGAGGTAAGCTTTTGCTTTTGATTTGGGTGGATCCCACCTATTCCTCTCAGTCCTTAGTTCTCCAAGAGGGTCCCATGGTTGTAAAAGCCACAGCCAGCTTCAGTGATGCAACCAGTTATTGACCCACAGGATTTTCTCCTCTTCTCAAGTCTGTTTTCCACACTGGCAGAACTGAGGAGAAAACCCTCCAGATACCCATGCCCCTGACCCTCACCCTTGGAGCCATGTAGATATTCAAGATAGCAGCAGCAAGAAACCTAAGATGCATACAAAGAAAAAAAGGGCCATATATTAGTTATGATCTTGGAGTGTGGATTCCTATTTCTGTAAGTTAGATTCAGTACAATTAACAGAAGAGCTGGGCTAAGGCACCATGTGCATGCACACCTCCATCTATCCAGAGCTTAATAGCAGTAATTTGTGCTTGCAAAGCAAATGGTTCTCAGTTGCATGTTGTGCAACACATATGACAGGAGATACACAGGCATGGAGATATGGGCTTGAATAATATGTCTGCATGATTGTGGTTAAGATCTTATAATATAATGTCTTATGTCATCTCCTGCCTGCAAGACCAAATGTTGCTTTTTCTAAAATTTCAGATTAACCACAAAGATTTGCCTAGAAATTATTTGTGTTGGTATACAACACTAAATTAATTCAAATAACACATTAGTGCTTCCTGCAGCCTAACAGCACAGGAACTGCCACACCAGAGCAGACCAGAGGTCATGATAGCCTGGTATTCCTGTCTCAAAAAATAGCCAGCACCAGGTGCTTCAGAGGCAATTGCAGTACCTCTCTAAGGAGTATAACAGTAGTTTTGCCATGAGGAAAGAAAACTGCCTGACTCTGTAATTTCTAGCATTTGTTTTGTACTATTAAATATTGAGAGTGTTCATGGGTTTGGGATTATTTTATGACAACTTTTTATGTAGTGAAAAATTATCAGAGAATTTTTCCTATTGACATAAATAATTTTACTTTTTAGCCTGGAGAACCATTCTTCTCTTCGGGCTTTGCAGCTGTGAGTTCCTCTGGAGAATTTTATCTTCCATTAAAAAAATATTATTGATTCTTAAAGGTTTCTAAAATCTACTGTAAGAACATCTTTGCTCCATGCATGTGCTGTAATTCAAAATGGAAACAAAACA
The DNA here is from genome assembly GCF_003957555.1 of Calypte anna. Classification (NCBI taxonomy): domain Eukaryota; kingdom Metazoa; phylum Chordata; class Aves; order Apodiformes; family Trochilidae; genus Calypte; species Calypte anna. Next base: position 18,102,872 of record NC_044253.1, on the reverse strand, counting down.
AAATTCAAAGATTACAGAGCATATTCCTAACCCTTTGCTTTGTAACAATTGATAGAATAACAGTTTTTTAAAAAAAACCAAAACCAAACCTATCCAGACAGCACAGAGGTGTTCAGATAATCTTCTTCCCATGGAAATTTTGTATTTTGTGTAAAGTTTTGTACTGTTTAGAGCCTGGTTCAATAGTGGTTGATTGGCAAAGTTGAGATATTTAATCTACCTTTCAATAATAATGAATCATCATCTGACTTTAAAATTGAAGTGGGTAGAAGGCTTTTTGCATTATTTTACCCAGCTCAGCACTGGAGTTCCAATGTCTGATGGAGATGATCCTATATATAACTTGCAGGGCTGTTTTAGCATGGATATGTTACTGTTGTCCTTTTAAGTTATACGAGTGTCTTCCCCACGTATATACCTATTGCAAGCACACCTTTTTCCAGCCCATATCATCCTACTAATAGCTTCACATGCTACATTCTTTGTAATAAAGAGTGGGCAACAAAGACAGTATGCTGGCAAGCTTTTCTGCTTGGAGAAGAAAGTCAATCACTCCTGCAGTGTACCCGTTCAGTGCTGTGAAATAATCCCTGGCTCTTGTTTTACCCTTCCCTTGGGGTACCTGCTCTGCTGAATGACCCCATCGTGCTCAGTGCATTGAGATTTTGAAACTAGCTGCTAACTACTGTGGATGCATTTCCTGACCTTACTGGTGGGAATTGAACCAAAGTCTCTCAAGTGCTGTAGGATCTAATTAATATGCATCTTATTCCAGGAAAGGCTCATTACTTTATAGATATTTATATAAGGGGTATGTCTGCTATAGTGGTTAATAACTATGAATAAAGTTTCATTTTTGATAGAGGAATAAAGCTTTTGTTTAGATATGGATTTTTAGTTTTATTAAAAAAATTAGAAAGTATGATTATGATAATTGGGTGAGAGTTCCAAATGGTCACACGTTTGTATTCTTGCTTTGAGCACTAGCTGGAATCCCTTCTCCTCCTTAACCTAAATATTAAAAGAGGAGCAGGCAGGAACTAATTTAGGAATTAATTCAAAGCAGAAGCAAAGGATCCAGGTAAAGCTTCTGCTAGATACGGAAAACTTCTGGTGTATGAGAAAGTGAAATGAGTGATGGTTGGCAAGGTTCTGAAGTAACAAGTGAAAAGCAAGTCCTGTACTTTTTAAACTGAGGAAAGTTTTACTCTAGTCACAAAGACTAATTGTTAATCTGGACTCCCCTGTCTGTTGGTAGGTGTGTATGTTTGGTTCTTTATATCCTTTTAAAAAATGGGCTGGCACATAACTTCTGTGAATGTTAAACTTTTTGGCAACATTATAATGCCTTCAGACTCAGAATGAGTTAGCACGCAGATGGTGCAGAAGGAGCAAAACCCAGTGGCCAGACTGACAGAACTCCATGGCAGCTGTGAGCAAATTTCTCAAGGCATGGAAGGTAGGAACCTCCGTATCCATTTTAATGTTAATTTTCAAATGACACTTATTCTATCTCTCTACAGCCCTTTGAGTTATCCAAAGGATGAAGTGCTTAAGAAGAAAACAAGCCAGGAAGTGAATGTTTAATGGTAAATTTTATTTTAAAACCATATATATTTTAAAAAACTTTTTGAAGTTATATTCTTACATCACACAGTTTAATGTGACAAGGTAGACTTGGGACTACTGGTTTTGTAGAAGTTAGTTGTGTATAGTGAGGCTTGGGGCACTGTGCATCTGTGTGTATGCTAAAAGTTAGCAGTGTTGTATTTTTGGCATACTATGTGAATTGTAAATAGATGTTCTGCAGATGAGCATCCCAGAGGTGCTGTGTCTTTTACCAAGATGTTGTGCCAATCTAAGGTACTGAAGACTTAATTTTCTTCACAGCCTCTTTCTGTCCATGCTGGGTTGTATTCGACTTTTTGATGAAACCTTTTCCTGCCTCTGTTTGTGCTAATTCACAGCAACAACAAGAGTGAATGGGAAGGGGTCGGATCACTTGTGATAGCTGCATGGTGGTGAAGTTGTGAGGAATCCCTCTCATACTACTAATGCACACACAGATGTGTGAAAATGCTTGCATTTCCATGGGATGCCCTGTGCAAGCACCTGCCAAGGCTCACTTAAGAAGCTCCATAGGTTGAATGGGGAGATAGTCAGTACCAGGAAAGTTACCTGGTTTAGACCTTTGTGTAGTTTGTGCTCAGCTACCAGAAAGTTCTAGCTACATGCTGTAAGAGCATGTCCTGTCAAGACAGGAACAGAAGAACATAGAAATAGACCTAGTGGGTCAGGTTAAGACTCATCAAGCCCGGTGTCCTGCCTCAGGCAGTGAATGCCCTGCCAGACAAAGGCAATATGTTGCTACCACTCATGCTCCTCATCCTCCAACAGTTTTCAGCTCACAGTGTTTCATGATCTGGATGTGTTTCTTGCAGTAAATTTCAAAGAATATCTTCTCTATGCATTTGCTCAGACTTCCCTTGCAACCTCTGTATCCCCAGCAGCCTTTGGCAGTGAGTCCCATAGATTTGCTCACCAGTGCTTGAACTTTCCTTCTCTAACTGGATTTTGTGTGTTGTCTCCTAAATTTCTGTATTGGGAGAGCTGGTGAACAAGTGATGCTGTTAGGATCAATGCCCTTTTCCTCTTTTCTGACTACTTATGGTTTGACTTGTGCATTTTCTCTTAGTTGTCTTTTCAAAGTTTTTCATACAGATGTGTGCTATCCTTGTCAGCCTTTTCTGGTTTGACTGTATCCTTTTTGAAATGAGATCAGAGTTGCAGAACTATTAAAAATGTGGGTGAATCATAGAAATATTCAAAGGCACAGTGTTCCCTTTTGTTTTATTTCTATATTCTTATTCATTTCTACAAATTCATAAGTTTATTTGCTGCTTTATCTAATAATGAGAACTGATTTAATTCTTCTTTGGATATGCCATATATTGCTATTGCTGAATTTAAATCGTCAGCTCCAAACTTACTCATTCATATTTAAGATTTTTCCAGTGTGTGTCAATCTTTCCTTATTCACATTGAATTTTTTCTACCATTTTACTGATCAGCCATACAGCCTTGTAACATCCCCCTGTGGTTTTTGGCAGTCGGTCTTTGTCCTCAACATCCTATGTTTTGAAAATGCAGAACTGTGTTTAGCCTAAGTATAGGTAGTATAGAAGGTATTTAGAGAAAACATGTTGCTCTTGTGTACAACCTTGTCTTATGTGTCAAATCACTTTGAACTAGGGAGAGTTACAGCCTATGCTTTATAGGTGAGAAACTGCGGGATTGGATTTGCCCCATTCACTCAGTAAGTGAATAAAAGATCTTTCTGTGGCCAGTCAGTACCTGTCCAGTGTCTGGATGGCACCTGGCATTTACAGTGCAGGATAACATGCCTGTTTAAAATGCAGGTATTTTTAATCTTAAAGTACTGTTTAACCTTTTCTGTAATACTTATTTCTACTAATTCAAATAATTTTGGTTAGTTGGGAATGTTTAAAAATAATAAATTGGAGACTGTCCTGAGAGTATATAAAAATCCCATCTACATAAAGGAGAAGGAATTTCACCCCTAGGTGTTCGAGTTGATTAGATCTCATCACAGAATGCCCTAAGTGAAATGATTTGAAGTTCTGCATTTCTCAGTTTTTCCATATCCTAAAATTTTGTGTCACAAAACCCACTGGATTCGTGCAGGGACTAATACTCCCTCTACAGAGAGTGAAGCCTTAAAGGGACACAATATTTGAATTATCTTTCCTTCCCTAGTGCTAGTTATCAACAGGCTTACATGCATCAGTGTGGCTTGCCTTCCCCCATCATCCCTTTTACAAGAAATCATAGAAGACTTCAGTTTTCAGTGTTGTCAATTTGGCACCTTTTGCAGAGGACTAAATTCACCTTAAAAAAAAAACATATCTACACATTAAGGGTTCTATTCATGAATGACTAACACCTCATTTGCACTTGAATTTCATTTAGGCTAAATGGAAACATTGTGCAATGCTGTGGAATTTACACAAATTTGATATCCTTGAATACAGATTGCTGATAATGAAACTGACACTTTGTTGTGCATATTAAAGATGCCCAGAAGCCAAAAGAGGATACAGAGAAAAGGATAAGAGAAAAAAGGATCAGAGCTGGTGTGAATGTGCAAAGTGCCTTTACATAGGAGTGGGAAAGGGAAAGACAAAATCAAAACAACTTTTTAATGTGTAGGTGTTCCCTAAAGCTCAGCCTTGGGAGCAAGTAAAGATTGGGCTTCTAGTACTTGCTATATCTGCTCAGAGACCCAGGTTTTTCACCTGTCTAGGCAGTGACATTTGTGTGGGAATTTGTACTAATTTAAACTGAGTTTCCAAATTCTCATTTGAGTTTTGTGTTACCAGACATTTGCTGAAGGATTTTTATCCTGCCAAGATTTCCAAGAATTCTCCTTCGATGTGTCTTAGTGTTTTGGGAGTGTGAGAGAAGGATAAATTGTTATGGTAGAATATGGAATCTGACTCCAAACCCGATTTTACTTTTTTGCCATTTGGGTATTTAGAGCATTATGATATTCCTGCCAAAAATATTAATCAGGGGCAAACATTATACAGGCTTTTTTACTTAAGATTGTCTTCTATTCTCTTGTTTCATATGATGCCAAGCACAGTGGTTAACTGATCTATGACATGGACCTGTACCTGTGGTAGGAATATAAATAGTAATAACAACACAATATTGTTCTGAAGTTTCTGCAGATGTATATATGTAATCTGGAGGAAATTATTGTAGGAGATACTATGAAATCCCATTATTGCATTGCATACTACCTTATATGAAAGTATTGGCCGGTAGCCTGTAAAAGGTAAAAGTTTGATCCCTTGCAAGAATGGGGACCACTTTTTACGATTTTTCAGTAGTGTAGTATTGATCTTATGTTCAAGGTGCAGAAGCTCTGCTCAGTGGCATCTGCCTGTGTGCTCAAATGTGCTTCTGGGTTCCAGCAAGCTTCAGGTACACTTGCCTTACTAGAGAAAAAGCCTAAAAATTCAGAAGTTTCATTATAGTAATGGTTAAGTTTCCCTGGTGATTATAATTGTCTGAAGCCACTCTTAGTAACCGGTGGTTATTATTCAAATGGCACTCCCTTGCACTACGTAGAAGTTTTCACATCTCAGAAACTGGTGCAAAGTTTGTCTTCGCAGGCACAAATATAAACTAACAAAAGAGAAATCAGGAAGATGTTTAAGAATCTCTTTACTCCCTTGAATATTTCTCCTCTGTCTTCACTCTATGCCAGGTCTTTTTTCCATGATATACAATACATCCAATTTTCTCTCTTCACTGGTTAACACATCAGAGAATTATTGTGTGGGAAGATATAAAGAAAAAAGTGCTATTTCAATACCAAGTCACAATAGACAAAGTCTAGACTCTGGTATCCACTCGGGACAGGTACTTTCTCCACCTTTCAGAGGTCAGCAATAAACGATGTGAGTTTAAAGAGTATAAAAGATTATGTAAAAGAAAACTTCCTTTTTTTTTTTTTTTTTTTTTTTTTTTTCTCTTTAAATATCCCTGCAGAAATTGATCTGTGTTGCAATTTTAATTTCAATGGGGGCTGCTTGGAAAAGCAAATCGCTATCACAAATTCATATAAGTAAGATCTGCATTTGGAAGTCTGGCTGCTGTAGCTGCAATAATACCAAAGTGAGTTGTACCGTGTGGAGGAAACATGTCAGGCACATAATCCTATTCTTCGTTTGAAGTTTCTTTCTTCTGGAATATTAAATAAATAGACTGTAAAATGTTGAATTTACCACGCACTATTAAACAGCACCCTATAAAGAAAACAACCACAGAAGAACTTATACATGACCCCAGAAATCTCTAAAAGTTGCCTTCTAAACAACCCTGAGGCCTTTGGCTTAGCTGCATTAAAAGCAGAAATAACATGAAGAATAACAGGAGAACACGTCAATACGTAAAGTTTGCAATTGTTTTTATTTTGTTTTGTTTTTTCAAACAGTGTTTGTATTCTGGCAATCCTATCATTGTTACTAGTGAGTTAGTATTTTAAAAATAACATCTTGATGAGCTAGGCAGAACCCTAGGGCCCTATGCTGGCAAGTTTTAAGTTTCAAGGCACCTTCCTCTATCAAAGGAAAGAATAATAATCAGCCAGAGCCCAGGTTAGCATCCTCCTCTGCTACAGTGTATAGTGTGATTTTCCTCCATGGTGATGCAACATTGCAATGATTTATATCAAAGCAAGCAAGCTTCAAGCTGAACTTGCAAAAAATACAGGGAAGGTCAGTGATAGGAACTGCTAAAATGTTGCAGCTTCAGAGAAGCTGCAAAGCAGCCTGCTATGAACACTACAAAGCTGAGAACATTTCTCTAGTCTTTGATTTCTTATTTTTAAAAAAGTTGTAATGGAGATAGCAGGTAACCTATGACAATCAGGAGATGTTTTTACAGAGATGCCATATATCTGAATTTCTCCTATAGCTTTATAACATCTACACATTCCTTGCTTTGTGGAAACTGCTGCAAATAAAATTAAGGTCTCTAGAGTATAATCATGTAGGAAAGTGATTATGATGTGTAGCAATTATTTGCCTGTCTGCAGTCATAGGCAGATGTCAATGACAATGGAAAATGCAGTCAGTGATAATATTAGATGAGGAAAGTACAGCAACCTAGATACCAAACAAAATGTATTGTTAATTAGAAAATAGCTATAACATTGGTAGAAGAAAATCACCTGTTTTTTTTCTTCTTTATTTTGCCATGACTGAAAAGTGGGACAAGTAAAAGTATTGTCCAGTCTCCTGATAGTCTTAGATGAATTCTGTTCTTGAAAAGTTACAGATTTTTGCCTAAGGACCAAAGTGACCCTTACTGCCATGGATTAAACCAGACACAAGAATGAAATAATTTTTCTAAGGGTAGTTTCATGATTTGGTGTTATATCCTGTCTTTGCCATAATGAAATGATAGTAGCAAAGTTTAGTATCCCTGATACAACAACAAGCAGGAAAAGGAGAGGAGCTGTGTGGCCTCCGTCTCTTCCAGTCTACCTGCATGGCTGAGTTTAGCTGTCAGTGGCAGCCTCTCCGTAACACTCCTTATCAGCCCTCTGACTGACATGTCAAGTTCCTTTCTATCTTGCCTCGCTTTCCACCTTTTCCATGATATACTACTCAGGCATTGTCTTTGTAGCTTAATTTTCAAGGCAATATCTCTGAAAATCCACTGACATCATCTTGTAGGATGTATCTGAAGCTTGGTGAAGCCCCGGTTTTCTCTCTTGATTAGGTGATCTATTTCAGAGCTATCATCTATTAGTTTTTCTTTTCTTCTGAAATTATTTGCTTTCAAACTTCTTTCTATCTGAACCACCCATCATACATTCAAGGCCCAAGAAGTAGCAGTAAGCTGCTTTTTCTCATTCTAATATCATTATCCATCTGGTGTAAAAATTAGATAATGAAGAGGGGTTAGGCAAACCTTCTTTTTTACGGGACAACAATGTAAGACTATGGCACCTACTTATTAACATGCACCTTAGCTAAATGAGTTTGTGTTTAATAGTGGATTTTGTTACAGTGATTTCACCATAATCAGAATTTTATACTAGAAATAGTTAACTGCACAGATTTTATGGCAGTAATGAATTTTAAAATTAATTTTCCAACAACCGCTCAAGCGTTCTCAAGAGGAATAAGAAGAGAGTTACTAATTTCAAAGGTATATGAGAGAATTTTGTTGAACCCTTTAACAACAACAACAAAAAGTACTTAGGACAAGGTTTTGTGATTATTGGAAACTGAAGCTGTTGTTGAGAACTGAAATAATGGTTCTGAATCATCTAACAGTAACATTAGTAATAGTGCCTTTTTATTCCCTAAAAATCTCAGTGTTCACACCTACTCAGTATTTTATATGACAAATTCTTGAAACTTCATTTTAAAAGCACAACTGAGCTTTCTTCATACCTTTTATCCTCTGTGGAGTCATTTGCCTTACAGGATTCCTATTAGTGTGACTTCTTGTATCTTCAATATACACTGTTTCTACCAAGTTTCAAGCAATTGGTCCTGTCAATATTATTTCAGGGTTTGTTGGTTTCAGGAAACAGAGTCATCACTGCAAGAGTGTTATTGGTATGTTCATTAGGAGAAATAAATGTGCTTTACATCTCCATTTAAATTGCTCTGTGATGAGCCTGTCAGTGTAGTACATGCAGAACAGCATTAGAGCACTAAAATACTAGTAGGGAAAACAGCAGTTGTTTCGCCTTTGTTGTTTCTTACAGTAATGTTGCTGCCAGCAGTAGAAAGACATGGACATGGGAAACACTGCTCATGCTATAACATTGCAGCTGTTGGCAGAGGGACCAGAGAGTTCCTGGGAGAGATGGGCAGCAGCAGGGCTGGAAACACCAGACTTCAACTTGCAATAGTTCTGCCTACAATTGCTGTGAAAAAGAACTAGAACTAGTCCAGCTCAAAATCCATCAGCCTTCCTTTAAAAGCCAGTGGGACAGGCCAGGAGTCACCACTGAGAAGACATGTGAAAGGGCAGCAGAGCCAGCATAAGCAGATGAAGCGTTTCCAAAGGAGCCAGCTCACAGCAGCAAGAGAAGTACTGTTACCAAGGCTTGACACTTCTAATGAGAGATTTGGAGCAGATAATGAGAAAATACTTTAAATCTTACTAATATATATCAGAATAGGAAGGATACATCGGGTAAATACTTATCTTCATGCCTCTTTGTCCCCTTCAGGATGGCTGACATGCCTGGTAAAGAGGATGCAGGTGAGTCAGGGAAAGGGTGGGGGAACTGCCATGTTTCTTCCCAGTGGAAAGGAAGGGAGAGGCTGGTGCCACAGCTGGTCTCCATGTGGTCCTCTCAGCTCACACCCACAGCAAACACCTGCTGAGAAAAGCAGGACCTTCTGGGAGCAGTGGATGAGCTAGGTTGCCCAGAAGCTGATCACTCGGGATCATATGGGAACATATGGGGGTTTTAATCATGTCTAATAACCCAGCTGCCAAAGGTAAATGAGGGGACAGGAATGTGGTTTTTCTCCACCAGGCTTTGTTGTGAAGCTTACTGTTGAATTCTATGATAATAGAGTAAAAAACAAAAGACTCAGTTTTTATTTGGATGTTCTAAGGCATAATAATATATTTGGGGTTTTTTGTAGCACAGATAGGAAAGTTCATCCTTTATGGTATACTTTGCTAAAATAAAGAGGGCATGAATATTTTACTTCCAAATAAATACATATTTGAATTTCATCAAACAAGACCCTTATAAAAATAATTATGAAAACAGATATTAGCTTAGCATGAATATAACTACCCCATGTTTACTTGGATTAGAAAAAGGATGATTAATGGTAATGAACGTGCTATATTACTCATTTGTCAAAAAAGATCAATAATGTTAAATAACCCAGGAATGTCACAATGCTGCCCCCAATGTTGTACAAGTTTTATGAACAATTCTAGAGGAAAACTGTCTATGGAAGGGGACACCCCTCCATATGCAGAGATCTGCCTCCTGCTGTCCCCTGTCTCCTCACTTGGTGCCCAGGAATGACCTCTATTAATAGGGGGGGGAAAATTCTAGAAAATTAGGATGGGATTTTTTTTGCTTATTTATTGGTTATTTTGCAATTCAGATCATTTCAGAGAAGCAGGTATATAGACAATTAGGCAACATGCTAATCCCCAGAAGGAGCCTGGTGGAGGATGGGAGAGCTCAGCAGTGGTGCCACTGCAGAGTGGAGGAGGCTGTGGGGCTGTGCTGGGGGGCAGTTGGTTCTGCCAGCCCCACCGCCACCTGAGGAGAGCAGGACACAGCCCAGAAGGAGAGGCCAGAGCATTTCCTGTGGCAACACTCTCTCCCCTTAGCTGTTCTGTAATTATTTCACAGTTTCTGTGTTTCTTTGTGATTGAATGCAAATTCCTGGAGGCAGTGGTACCTGCCATGAAGGACCAATTAGTCGTCATCTCGGGAAAACTCATATGGTTGTATCCAGTTGTTACTCAGTCAGATCCAGAGGAGGTTTGTATTATGAACAGAGACTGCTGTTTTTCCATCAAGAGTCTCAAGATGTCAGGAAACAGTGGTACAACAGAGTCTGCTTAGTAGTTTAAAAGTAAATACTTCAAATTCATAGTAATTAAATGAACTCTGACAGGTACTCTTCAGGAAGATCTTTTTAGAGTGACAATAATGCTCATATTCTGTAGATTCAAGGAGGACAGAACCCCTTAGTTTGTACAGAGGAGTGGGATAGAGATTTGTATTATCTTCCTGATCTTTCACTGCTTCTCCCTGCTTGCTCCTGAGTTAATTTAACCTTCCCTTGGCTCACTTTTTCTATCTACAAATTATGTACATTGTTATTTAAGTACCTCAGAGAGATATTTCAAGTTTTAATTAGTGTTTGTAAAATGCTTTGGGTTACTTGGATCAAAGTGTAATTTATTATTCAGTAACATATATCACTGTGCAGTAGGTGTACACATGTGCATTCTGCAAAGTGGGGTGGCAGTAAAGACACTCATCTGTACTTTGTTATCTGTTTATACAATATGGGTTGCTGATTCATTTTCTTTGGTTTCATTTCCAACAACAGTGATCAAAGGTGTTTTGATTTTTCACAACCTTGACTTCAATATATATTGTAGTACATTTTTATGAGGAAAATTTCTAATCATATGAAGGGAAGGAACAACTAACACTCTGAGTCATAGCCCTCTATGCTTTTTTTAGTTGAGCTTTTCTTTTATGAATACAAATGTATGCACATTGCGTTGGCTTAAGGGCATCAAGTTCTATGTTGTGATTTTAGGACAGTATGCTGGCAAGAATCCCATTCAACCACATGGTGATGAACTCTCATGCCAGGACCCAGAAAGCTGAAGTGCACAGAAACCTAGGACTGTGCAGGAAAGGCAAATGAACCCTTCTAACTGGATTTGCTTTACTGAGCCCTGTAAGACCTAGCAGACTGGAACAAGCCAAGGAGTGTATCTATTTTCTCAGAGACATAATTTGCCAGTAGGGGTGGCTTTGGCTTTGAACTAATCAACTTTTTTTTTTTTTTTTTTTTTTTTTTTTTCATTTTCTTAATAAGCTGTTTGAACTAGAGGTGTTATTCCACATGTTAGGAATGACAGTAAGACCAAGAAAGCCTTTCTGAGGTTTACTGCAGTACAAAGCCACTCTGCCAAAGGTATCTGAAAAGCGTGAGTCAACCATGCAAATGTATGTTATCACCAACAATGTCATACCTGCCCATCTTATGCCCTTATACCCTGATTTCTTTTCATCTTTGCTCCATTGGCATTTTTTCCCCCTATGATGCTTCTGAGCTCACTCCTTTGTTACTGAGCAGCCAGTGAGAGAGAGCCAGAGGTGGATGATCCTATCTTTTTAGCTGTTAAAGGAAAAAAACAAAAAAAAGCTAAAATGTGCAGATTAGAAGAGCGTAGATTGTGCACATGGGAGTAGGATGTCCAATAGTGGAAAATATACAGCACAAACCTTCCATGGGAAGAGGGAAATTTGCTGGAGAAAGCCCAAGACAGGGAAGTTGTGTGAAACCAGGTGATGGGGAAAAAGCAGCTCTGCCATGCATGGTACTGAAGGTGGATTTGTCTTCAGTCATGCTGAAGCATCAAACATCAAGTTAAGAATGGAGAAATAGTGTTAAACTACGATGGTGCAAATACAACCTTTTTTGTAAGATGTAGTGGTGATAATATGGAAAGGCATGGGAAAGCTCTGGAGTGACCACATAGACCTGAGCTGGTGTTTGCTGGGGCTGCAATGCTATACCTCTGTACTTCAGAGTATGCAAAGTCTGTGCAGTATAATTATAGAAAACTAGAACTCAAAGTAATTACTTTTGTTACTAGAAATTAGATCAGCTCCATGATTTTGACAGAACTTTAACTGAATGGATGACTTGTATTAAAAAAAAAAAAAAAAAAAAAAAAAAGGAGCCACAAGATGGATTTGAACTTAAACACAGATTTTTATAGATGAATTTCAGCAACTATGTATTTATTGAAATATACATACTCAAGTAATGCAAGATGTACCCCTGTGTGCCCCACAATATAAGGATAAATATCTGACTCATTTTTGTAAAACATACAAAACTAAGTGATTAGCAGAGGGTTGAAACAAAGCTGACACTAGTAAATTTAAATAGTAGATCACTGTGTTTTAAGACCTGAAATGAATTCTGGCACAAGGAGCTAATTCATTATATGGAGCAAAAGAAGAATTGCTCAGGACAGCAGCTAGGTCTGTAATAATCTGTTTTCTCTTTCTTTCCTATCTCCAAGGTTTCACTTTTCCATGTGACCCTAAAGAACGGACACAAAAGACATGTACTTGCTTGAAAGTGAGAAATAAAATATATGTCTTGACTTTAAGTGGCTCCACATAACACTGCCTCTTGAATCTGATTTTCTTGCCTGTCTACATATGGCCCTCTCTCAGTTCCTCTGCTATTGTGTTCAGTGTCACTTTTGCTGAAGAAAAGTGGCTGAAATGTCACTTTAACCAAACATCTTGAGATTTTGGAGGCAGAAAAGAGATTGATTCTCACAGGAAAATCCTGCTTTTGGAAAAGGAAATGTAAATCACAGCTGGCTTCCAAAATTAGTAAGAAAACAGATTTTTTCTTTAAATTGTGTAGGGGGAAGTCTAGACTTTGACAGGATAAAGAATCCAGCTTTACCAGTCCATGGGGGCTGCACAGCTCTCCTAGGAATCTATGGGAGAAACTCTGCTGCTGGTAGCAATTGGAGGGTAGAGCTGTCACTTTTCTTCTCATCATCATCTTCCCAAGGTGTCCTTCCCATCTTTCAGTCCCCACCTGTATTACGTAACAATTCTCGTTATTATTACTACTACTACCACCATTACCATTATCTCTTATTTTAAGCATCTAAATACTTTTATTTTCCACTAGAAAGATTTTCCTGTGTGCAGCAAGGAAGCCATCCTGCATACCTTGTAATAGGGCTAATACTGAACTGTGGTCACTGAAGACAACCACCAATCCCAAAAGGCCCCACATACAGAAACAGAAATGCCTCTGGTGTTCCTGCCTGCCATTCCCTGCTGTTTCAGTGAGCCCAAAGCAAGGCTGTCCCAAGTAAAATAGACCTTGTTCTGCATTTAGGAAGCTCAGTGCAAAACTATGGGTGGGTCTTGGAAACATTGAGGTGATACAGAAATCTAGCACTCAAGAAGATTTAGAGGGATGCAGAAGCCAACTCCTTTATAGCCTCAGGTGATACAAGCATCAAGCAAAGTAAGGGAACACAAATGGAAGTGGGAATGGAAGGTCAGTGTTGATCATCAGGGCCCTGGGGACCAGCTGTGACTGCAGACAGTGGTGTGTAGTGTCCACAAAGATGCTGTTACCATCTGAGCAGGAAGACATAGTGGAGCAGACTGGATCTCCATGCAGTGACCAAGATCTGTAATTGTCTGTGGCAAGGACATAGCCCTCTGAGAGGGGGTTATACCAGACACACACACAAAAGGACAGAGTGACCAGTTCCTGTACCTCCTCTTGGCCTGCTCTTCAGTTTATATTATATCTCTTTTTCCATACCCTGACCACTTGAAACAGTCATTACTCTTTTTTAATCTCCTAACAATACAGACAATTTCACCTTCTGCATTTTTATAGTACTGTCAGGACTCTCTAATATTTTTTCTTTCAAGAGCTTTTTCTGAACCTTTTTATTTTAAAGACTAGAAATCTTATTCAGATACTAATGCACCCTTCTATACACCTTAAGTGTATATTCACTGCTGTGATCCAGTCACTCTCATTCTTGCATCTCTTCCTAAATCTTCACTCAGAATTCAGTTTTTTCTTTAACCAATAGCCATTTGCTTTAACGGAAAGTTTTAATTTGCAGAAAAATAATTTGAATATTCTTTTCCTTTCAGATTTTGGGAAGTTGCTTTTTTTTTTCCTTTAAAAGATGCTGCATGGATTTACCATGAGATGATTCTTAGAGAATACGTGAGAGAACACTAACAACATCTGATACCTGTCGAACCAGACATCTGCCCCTGTCTTATGCTAGAAATCCAAATCCAAAGGTAGGTGTCCTCTGAGATGATGGTAATTTCCAGTAAGCACATTTAGAGGAAAGCAGTTTTTTCTCTGCTGTCAAGGCTAGCATGAAGAACTGGGAACATGTTCTCTGTTATTTTTAAACTCCCTGGTAGCTGTTTATTTCATTGGCCTTTATATGGATACAGAGAAACACACATGCGTATACTAGTGCACAGAAAGAAATAACTGTATTGAAAGCTTTAATGATACAGAGGAAGCAGTCACCTGTTACTCTTCTCTGACAGTTTCAGCTGCTTAGTGAACTTGAACTATTGTGATGATTAATCACTACTGCTTCCAGCCATATGCTATATTCAGCATCCATATTTTATATTTATGACTTCCTACATTGAATACTTATCTTTTCATCTTATTTTCACAATGAAAGTGGTTTTAATGTGAGAAATAATTACTAAAATAAGGCAATGATTGCTCCTTGTATCATCCTTGATATCTGTTTTTTTTTGTTTTCTTTCTTTTTCTTTAAGTGGTTGACCAAAACTGGGTCTGTTTCACATATATGTAGAAACTGAAGCCAAGAGAGTGAATCATGTTAAGGTCAGCTACTAATAGCAGTTTCCCAGTGGTGACTTCTGCTCTAGATGTTAATACAGTCTCAGCTGAAGTTGGAGGTATTTGTCTGAAGTCCCTGAGATATGGTTTTGCTGATGATGAAACTTCTGGATCATGTCCTCTGCCAGTGAAATCTCGCTAGGACATTCCCCCCACTTCACTTGGCTGCTTATTCTCACCCCATCAGGGCAGTTCATTGCTCTTTGGCTGTTCTGAAGAAATGGTTTAAGGTTCTTCTCTACAAACCAGGTCTCCAAAATGAGCTGGGCAGAAAGGCTGAGTGATTTGGTGGTATCACTGCGCCCTTTTGCCAGTCTGGTTTCATGGACCATAATCTGCAGAAATAAAGTGGGCAGCACCTGAAGGGGGAGGACCCAGCATCTGGGTCTTAGCAGAAGCAGCAAGCTCTTCCCTGACAGAGAAAATGGCTTGGTTACCGTAGGAAACATATCATTAAGTA
This sequence comes from Calypte anna, assembly GCF_003957555.1. NCBI lineage: Eukaryota > Metazoa > Chordata > Aves > Apodiformes > Trochilidae > Calypte > Calypte anna. The sequence continues at coordinate 18,087,665 of NC_044253.1, read as the reverse complement.
CAGACTGAATGAAAATAAACTACGGAGGTCAGGATCTTTAATATTAGTAAATGATAATGATAATTTCTTTATCTGGGTCTTGAGGTCAGTTCAGGGCTGTGTCTAACTTTCTACCTCTTGTTTTGCAAAAATTAACTGGGATATACTCAGTAGTTACCATGTTTTTCCCTCCCCTAGTTACAATACCTGTAGTTACAGTAGTAGTTACTCATATGATCTAGTTTTCTTGTCATTACCATCGGAGGGGTGACAGTAGGAGAGGAGGAGGTAATAGCAGGTTTGATCTTTAATTTCAGCACTATAGATTAGGAGATGTTGAAATGCTTGGTTGATAGCAGAGCCTGAAGTGCAGGACAACTCACACTTTGCCCCTGAAATGTTATTAGCCTTCTTTGCTCCGCCTTTCAAAATAAAACACAAAATAAATAAAGCTTCCAGCATCAGTAAACTTCCTGCTGTTTGAACTGGCAGGCAGCCAACTCATTTGGACTGTTCTCCCCACTGGTATAAAACACCCATGCAAGCAGGAAAAAGAAAAGGCGAGGAGGCCCCTGTGACTGCATGTAAAAGAATGCCTCGCCAATTTTCTGATTTGAACACCGTAACAAGAAATCTTGGACTCAGTGTATAGAGACAAGCTTGCTCACACTCTTTTGTAACCCTCTAATTTTCTTTTTTTGAGCATTTATCTGTTAAAACCATACAATCATCCATCTGAATGATTAAATCCTATAGGTTCTTCATTCTTCATTTGAAGCTTTAGCTGGGTTTCAGAAGAAAAAGGAAGAAAATATAACTGTACAGAGATGCAATACTTTTCTGGGAATTTAGTCTCCCTCTTGGAAACTGGTGGCATTAGTGTTTGGATTCTCTGGTGACTGTTTGGATTCTGTGGACAAATTAACCAGTTGCGCATGCAGTGTCTGAAGTGCATGTTGAGTATGGTTTCTGCTCAGTCTGATTAGGCATTTCGGATTTGGTTATGGAAACATCCAGGTTCTACCCCACATTGTCTCAGAATTCAAAAAAGACAGGCCCCCCAAAAAGAACTGGTTTTACAAAGGGTATTTTCTGAATACTAATTTTTATGTGGGGTTTGTTGGTAACTGTTAACAATTAAAAAAGCATTTGATGTAAGTGATGAAAACAAGCTACCTAGAGGTTTGCCCAGTGTCATCTACCTTGAGACCTGAACTCAGGTTACTGCCTGTACATTTCAGCCTGTGTTTCTGGATTTACACAGGTGAAATGTTGACCTAGAAGAATATGGAACAAACTACTACAGCTTTAAGCTGCAGAGGTTTATTAAAAAAAAAAAAGGAAAAAAAAAAAAAAAAAAAAGGAGGCAGAAACAAAGGCAAGCAGATGGCTAAAGATGAAGGTCACATCAGATTGAGAAGTTTGTCAAAATGTGATGACATAGGTAATCTGTAAACTGTTATTGCACCTAGCTGGAGGTGCTGAAAAACATTTTGAAATTACAAAAAACACTGGAGTCACCAGCACACAGGCAGGAATGATAGCCTGGAGTGGTTCTGCTCTATGGATGAATGCCAGATGTGGAAAGCGACATATCTGGAATTAATGATATTAAACATGCTTTTCTTTTATGCTCAATAATAACTCTATTATGATTGATACAAACCGCAGACACTTTATCTAGTACAAATGGAATCGTCTGTCATTGACTATATTAAATCATCAATTTCTGCATGATGAGGATCGTTTAGGGTAACTAATCATCTGTCTCGTTCTGAAGTCTTTAAGGCTGATCAGATAACGTTTTGAATACTGCCTGAGCAACCATGACAATCTAACCCTTCCATGTAAGGATTGAGAGGGGCCCATTATGCCGTCAAAGCCTGTGGAAATATCACAGCTCTTTCTCTACATAATACCCTGCTGTAAATAAATCACTCTCCACCGCAAACTTTATTGATCACAAGCACTTCCATGCTTGTGTCTAGTGAAGTCTCTACAGAATAAAATGCTGCTTTATATTTTGTCTTGTCAAAATATTAAACGGCTCTGTCAAGCGGAGTCAGGCTAGCAGTGATGGTGTAATTCTGCTGTAGCCCTTCTCATTCCCTCTTTCTATCTCAGCTGCCAAGCTTACAAAGCAGGATTTTTTTTTTATAAACTTTCCAATTATAGTCTCGTAAGATTATGAAGCCTTAAGATAAAGTGTCCTAATTTAGAGTGGTAGAGTACTGAACCACTAGACAAGAGCCTGTTAGATAAAGCATTTCTCACAAGGAAAAAGATAACCTGGCTTATTTATATACACAACATTAATAGGCAATAGGAGATAGCCTGGAATATCTCTATTATTTTACCAAGTGAGATAGGAGAGAAATATTTGAATTAATTCAAGCTCAAAGTGTTTATTATTCATAGACAAAAACTATCCCTTAATTATGAGACAAATGTACCAAAGGAGGAAACTGAGAAACTCCACGTTAGCACAATGCTTTGCATGTTCATACCCTATCATTAGTTTGTAATTCTGTAAATAAGATAATGTATCTGTAGTGATACAGAGCCACTGTTTTGGTTTAAGGGGGGACTGCTACTGCCTCTGACTTCAGCTCACGTTGTGTTTGTCATCAGATGGTCTCACTTTGACACTGCTTAGCCATACAGAGTGTTGCCCTTTTATAACACCCTGCAAACCTCCGGGGACAAAACCTGGGGTCTTGCAGAGCTTTGCTGAGAACAGCCTGGGCAGATCGTAAGGAGATTTGGGGCTGTCCTTAGGAAGAAGCTGGAGCACTTTCAGGGCTGCTTGACATTGTAATAGTATTCACCACCTCAGGACTGCAGAATCTTAAGCTCTGTCATGCATTCCCATGTGCTTCCCACTCCAGGAAAGGTAGAATAAGAGCCAGGAGTGGTGGCATATAGCTCTAACCTGTGCTGAAAATAAGACTGAAATACAGAAACAGGGAGCTGACAGTGACTTCCTGACTTCTGGGCTTCTCAGGGAATCAGGGAAAATACGGTCTCAAAATCACCATGTTTTATTCCCTTCCCTATTTGATTTTTACACAGGCAGAGTTTCTGTTCAGGAAGCATAAATGTGGAGTTCATAGTCACCCTTCTTCTCTGTGTTGTCGTTTTCTGGTTTAGTTTGGTTTTTTGCTGTGACAAATCAAAATCTGTATTAGGTGTGAAAAAAGCAGAGAGACCATCCACAGAAGAAGATGGGCAATTGTGTAAAGAGGTCAAGAACAGAATAGCGAAGAAGGAGCAGCAGAGCCAGGGGTCAGTGGAAGGACAGAGGCTGTGAGTTGGAGGTGGACCCACTCATCCCACCTGTAAGTTCCTTTTACTGAGGCAGTGGGGAGCAATCTCTGTGAAAAGCCCCTACTGCAAGGAAGTGCTGACTCTTCCTGTGCCTCACAGACATGACTGAAACAGAGATACTCATTCTCAAAATGAAAGCAGGCAAGGTGAAACTACTGATGTGACAGGCACTTGACACCAATGGCTCACGAGCAGGAGAATGCTGCTTGTCCCCATGACATGGGCAATCAGGTTAGCCAAACTGCACATGCAATAACCCCAAACAGTTCCATCACATGATTATGATCAAAGAAATTTCGTTTTTAAAGTATTTGATCCAGTAAATATTCCAATAATCTAATATAGCCTTGGACAATATGTAAATTAAGCTACTCTGCAGGAGCATTAAGATGTCCTAAAATGGTCTCATCCTTCTGCCTTGTCCTAACTTTTCCTGCTCTACAAATTGCTCTGCTCCAGAAAGGACTGAAAGGTTTTACTACAAGACTTCAACAACTTCATCTTCTCCTTCTTCATTACAATTACTGTTATCCAGTTTCTAGCAAAAACCTGCCACTGTCCTAGTGCATTAACTGAAATTGTTAATGCTGTGAAGAAGCAGTTGTTTAGTCAAAACATCTGTAAAGTCTTTTGAATAATGAAATTTTTGTAATTTTTTCTTAATGAAGGCTTACAAACACAGAAATCTATGAAATTTTGTGATTTCTTCATTAGTAATTGCTATCACTCTGAATTAAATTATTGTCTACATCTAGTGTCTCATAATAAACTTATGGAAGGAAGATCCCAGGCAGAGTAACAGGTAAAGTGTGTTGAGATTGGTCTCATGCCTTTGCCTTCTTTGCTGTAAACAGCTCTCCCAAGCCTGTTATTGGAGATCTGCCAAAATGTCTTCCAAAAAACCCCACCCCTCCCCAATGAACCTGTAAGAATTCAGGAAATATTCATCTTTCTAACTGAAAACTAAGACCTAGTTTGTTTTTTCCCAGACTTTTGGTGGTCAAGTTTCATTTACAGTCTTGAGAAATTATGATCCTGTGGAACACCATAGCTTTCTTTCCCTGGTCTATTTATACAGTTTTGACCAATTATCGGCTACAAACAAATGTTTCTTTTCAGCTTGTTTTAAAAAGGAATGGTCTTGTAGTTTTGGGAAAAGAAAAAACACAACCCTAACTAAACTTCATGTAGTTCTTGGTCACAGTCACAGATGCAGAGCATAGGACCTAATAAGAAAAGAAGTGTTCTCATGATTTAAAATGATAATTTTATATGTATAAAAATTAGTAATAAGTTGTAGAGTTTTCATGAAATGCAAATAGAACCTTTTCTTTATGCAGACAGAGTCAATGTAATTAAGAAAATCCAGTGTGACTGTGTTCAAGTTTGAACTAAGCTGTAGTGCTCAGAAAATTTGGATGAAAAAAAAAAAAAAGAAGGTATCACCTAAACCAGGTAATGTTTAGTGGCAAGATAGTCTGTAATAAGACCAGGTATTAGTCCGGTCTCAAAGGACTGCTTTTCATGTCTGACTCCTTGAAGAAGATAACAGCTACTTTACTTAAAACAGGCTTCATGAAGTACTTTGTTGTCCTTTAACTTGTATTTTTTTTGTGTGCATGGTTGGTAGGAAGAGGAGCAGAAGGAAGGAAAAGAGAGAACAGATCTCCCAAGGGTAGAGTTGTTTTGTCAAAAGCTCCAAGCCTTGAAAATCTTTGCATACTAACATCTGAAATATGGGCTCATTTTGTGATCCTAGGTTGATGTGTTGACCTTATGTTCATGGGCCTTCTCAGATATGTATCTGTGAGGGACATGTCTGACTGCGTGTGATTTTGTATATCTTTCAGCTAGATCACAGGTCCTAATGCAAAATGCACTCAGCATGGGGAATTGTGACACTCCCTAAATTGTTACATTCCTTTATATTCCTTTACATTCCCATATACCAATATATGGATTACCAATGGATTACCTTGATCTGTGTAGTTTTTTCAACTGTGGTTGCTAAAGTATGGAGAAACTCTTCATTTTAGAAGATAATAATAATAATAATTTAATTATGCAATCTGAGTGTAATTCACTTGAAACCTCATAGACTATTGTGAATGGAGATTTTCCATGCCAGTTGCTAAGGGATGGGAATAGGCGGGTACCAAAAAACCCAAATGAAATTCACATCAATGGACTGCAGAAATCTGAAGATATAAAACAGAGTGGGAGGAGGTGAGAAATGCAAATAGCAACAGCAAGTAAAAGCAAAGGATTGTTTCACGTTTAAGGACTGACTGTTAAGGGCCTCAGTCATCTCCCAGCCAATCATTAACTGCTCAGAAATGTCCTCCCATTAGCTCTTATTGCATAACAACAAGTCACTAATACATGCTTAACAATATTCATTATTTTTTTAAGTGTCTCATAACAGCATCAGTGAAAGAACTTGAGCAAATGGGGAATGTATCCAAGCTTTAAGACCCAGGGCAGAGAGTCATAGTGAAGCTCCATTTTCTCCAGAGAAGCTGTGATGCTCACCTGCCCGCACATCAGCCCACAGTGTTTTATTGTGTTCATACATGGCCAAGAGTGGATTTTATCAGAGGGGCCTTCTTTACTGTATGTCATCATACAGAAGAGGCAGAAGCCAATTTGTGAAACCTGAGTAGTGTGGGTTGGAAAGGATGTTGACCATGCAAAATTAGATTTTTTTGTTTGTAAGAATACATAAAAATGCTACAGGTAAATGCCCACAAAGTTGGTTTTTCGGAGGTTTTTTTTTGGTGCTTTTAAATAATATTATTTTTATTTGCAATTCTGTTCTTTTTTATTTTTTTTTTAATAACTCTATCCTTTCAGTTGATCTGTATGATGCCTTTGGAAAAAGTTTGAACATACAAAAAACAACTAGATCTACAGGTTTATTATGAAAACAAAATGATCTGAACACAGGCTGCCATGAGTTTAGATAAGATTCCTTAAAATTATAGTCACTCATTTCCAGCTGAAGAAACAGAAATGCACAAAACAGACTAACTTGTAGGAGGCATGTGGCCATGAACCTGCAGGTCTGCTCTAAAGGTACTTTTATGTATCACATTGACTCAGAAGACCTGTAGGCAGAATTTGGCCTGTTATCTGAGGAAGTGAAATTATACAATTTACTGCACTTAGATCCTGAAAATCAGATTCACAATTATCAAATAACAGAATCTGTTAGCTCTGTTCCCTTACGGAGATCTGTAAAATAACAGATCTCCGTGCAAATAGGATTACAAGAGAAACCACATTAGATTAGGGTTCAACTGGCTCAATTTCCTGTTTCTGACAACAGCCAACACTTTTGAGGAGGGTGGCAACAATAGAATTTTAAATGTAGATACTTTTTTTTCTCTAAATATGTAGAATCTAGCTATAAAATTTTCTGCTTTTCTCCTACTCCTTGCTTCTTCCTTTCATTTCCCCCTTGTATATCTTTGGTCTGTCGTCTTTTGAAGTGTTATGGCTTCTGAATTTTGGCCTTAATTGGAAAAGTTGTTGAATATTTGGACTGTGTCTGAATGGTATGGGACTGGTAAATGCTGACTGGAATGTAAAAACATGGCACAGTAAATTTCTTGAGGCTTGAGATTTGTCTACTGTGAGTGCTGTTTTGTCTACGATGACCAGCACAAACCTGCACAGTGTTTTTAGGTTTAGATTTGTAGACTAGTAATTCATAAAACTCAGAAGAACATTCTCTAAAAATAGTGTCAATTATTTACAGTGAAGTATATCCAGGACCAACAAATAAAATTATATGTATATATACACATACATAATTATATAAAATTATAATAAACAAGATAGATACTATCCAACTTTTATATTGAAGATCAGGAACATATTTCCTGAGCATAGCATCCAGTGCTACCTAATGAGCCATACCTCAAAAAACATTCTCATAGTCACTTTTATACTTGTGCCCTGATCTTTGATTGTCACTGGTGGTCATGAACTACTTAGTGTGAGCTCAGGAGCTGAACTACTCCAGCAAGGAGGTCAGTAAGCAGCTAGCTGTATGTTGTTTACAATGCAAAGGTCTGCTTGCCTCATCTTTGGACCACAAATTATGCTGGGAACCCAAAAATCCTGTTGCTTGGTGATCATAGGGCACCAGAGCTCTGGACACACCTCCTTCACTCCAAGCAACAAAATGTAGTCTTTGCATTTTTTGCCATTATTTTATTCCTTCAGTGGAAAACCAAGTTAAATAGTGTGACTGGATATTTATTTGATATTTGGCTACAGATATTTTAAGACACACAGAAATGAATTTTGGTTTGGGTACCATTGAGACCCTTTGCTTTTGGGGATTTTTTTTTTTCTGGGGGGAGGGCAGAAGCTTTATTCTTGTGGTTTTCTATAGCATACATTTGACCCAAGCATATGCCAAAACTGGCCCCTGCATTTACAGTGCAACCTCATTGACCAGTGGTTTAATAGAGAACAAGACCATGATACACATACTGGGAGCTGTAGTATGACTTACTTGCCCTAGCAGCATCCTGATTAATTGTACGCAGCAGGACATGTTATATGCTGCCAAAAGATGTTGTTGGAGGAGCTATAAAATAGTAACTTGAAGAGTTAGTGACAAATCAGTATTACCTTCTGGGTTCAGAATGAGGAGAAAAGGCAGGTCCTTGTGGATTTTGTTTTGTTCTCCCTAAATAAAATCTCTAGATCCATGATAATGTTCTGTCTTATGAATGTATGTGTTTCTTTCTTGGTAAATAATATTTTAATGCCATGTATAGCTAATGTTTTAAAGATAAGTCATTAAAGAACACAATTTTAATTCTAGATTTCCACGGACTTACTGGGATTATAATGAATTAAAACATAGTAAAAAATAACCTGACTAAGGTTATTAGGAGGTTGTACCATCTTTAAGCCATACCCCTCTAAAAAAAGGGCTCATGAAAGGAGGAGAAGCTGTCAGCTGAGAGGTCTACAGTTTGATTAAAAGCAGGAAAAGAGCCACAAATACTTTCCCACCTGGAAGGCTAAGACAAAGATTTACTGTCACTGAATGTGCTGAAAAGTCCTTGTCTTCTGTGCAGCCTAGGCTTGAGAATATCCAATTCATTTTTTCATGTACAACTATGAATGAAATAGGGGGAAATTACTATGAGTTCTCCAGCTGTTTGAATATTAAAAAGAATGTTTTATGAAGACTATAAACATATCAGAAATGAGAGGCTTTTAAATTGAGAAACAGAAATGGAATATAGACTTCTAGATTTCTTCAGTATCACTGAAGTATTGTGCTGAAGCAACAGGAAATTAGTGTAAAGGCACTAAAACAGACATTCTGCTGCACATGCAGAAAGCCAGCATCCCTGAGCAAGCCTCATAATATCCTCTCCATTTATTAGAGCTCTCTAAATAAACTGCCAGTTACGTCAGTCCTGCAGCAGTTTTCAGGAGGCCACAGCTCCATGAACCTGAAACTTCGACTGCTGACAAGAAGTTGCTGGAAGCAGAAGTGTTATTAAGAAGCCACCTTCTGTATAGCATCCCTGCTCCTGCTGCCATCCCCAGCTCAGAGACTCCGTCTGCCTGGCTGTGCCATAGGGCAAGCAAGCCAGCAGGCTGTCCACGAGGTCTAGGATGATGCTGAGTTTCTCATCAAACACCCTGTGCTGCAGGGACTCCTTCCTCCAAATTCTGCACATTGCATACAACCCAGACTGTGGGTTTGACAGGTGTGTACTTGCCTATGTTTATAATGAAAATGCTATTGGCAGAACCTTTATGGGTTGGGGTAGGGTGATTTCTTCACCAAAGTTTTAAGATTTTGTAGGATAGCCTTCTTAGATTTTCAGTGTGATTTTTAGATGATGTCATAATGGAAGCATTGCCAATATTTAACTTTGGGAGATGTTCCTGAAATATTTTCAGCCTCTGACTCTTCTTTCTCCATTTACAAAAATCCTTGATAAATTATTAGAACAATTAGACATTTACTGGACACCATCCCCACCACTCCCCAGGCAAACCTCTCCTTTTCTGTTTACATGTCCTTAATTATCTTTGTACAGGCCACCAATTGCATGACTTATGTATTGTGAAATACAGACATTATGCATTCCCTTGGAAGAGAGCACAAATGTAAGTGGACTAATTTTTTAAAATTAATTTTAAAAATATTTTTATTTCTGAATAACCACTGTTCTAGCAGATCACCCCTCTGTCCCATGATTAGCAATGCTAGCTGAAGCTGAAATGCAAGTAAAAATATTCATACCTTTTCCTGAAGACTTAATGTATTCATCCCAGTATCCTAGCTATTAGTTTGACTAGAATATCAGAGCATGTTTAAAAATGTTTTTAATGCTGCTTTTTAGGTATACTTCCAAAAGGGCTAATTACCTTTTACTCACATTAATGTGAGATATGGAGGCAGGAGGCAGAGTACCTGCTACAGAAGAAGGAGATGACCATTGCCTGTGAGTTAAAAGCAAGACATTATGCATTGTAGGTAAATCATTCATAATTGTGCTTGGCGAGTTGTGCAACATCTTACTTGAAGGAGATAAAATTACATTCTGACTCCTACAGAGTGTCATTTTATGCCCTAACGCATGAGAAAGCGCCACTGCTATTTGCTTAAAGAGCTAATTTTTTTCTTCTAATCTTCTACTTTAATCAATTGAAATCAAGTATTTTCTGTTGTGCCCAGCAGTCGAAGGGTGGACTCACATTTACCTGGTCTTGGATCTGACACCATCAGTGCATTCTTTGTAATGACAGTACTTTATCCAGTTTATGAAAATGTTGTATGTTTTATCTACTGAGAATGCATTCAGCAATGCTACATTTATGCTTTACACATAGACACCGAAAAGACCTAGAAATGATAAAGATGAGAATATGCTTTACTCTAAGCATGACAGTAGCAAGTTACAAAACTTCATGTTTAGCTCTCAATGGTGTCATGCTGTTATAGCTATAGGAAAAGCTGTGCAGGGGTAGGGAGCCATGATGTTCCAGCTGGGCTCCTGTAACTCAGATATTTACAGCTGAGATAACTGGTCCTCTCAGCTAGTCTGCTTTTTAGCAATAACAGTGAAGATAGCTGCTGTCCAGGCATCATGTCTCACTGCTATGGGCTGGTCACATAACATGTTTTGTTTTAGCAGTATTATTCATATGAATAACTAGCTTCAGTCATGAAGCCATGCAGCTGAATGCAGAACTCTGTTATTTCACACAATTAATTAGGTTTATTAAACCTAGCCTTAAAATAACTGTCTCGTTTGAAACTCAGTCATAGGCTTTCAGGTCATATTTGTTTTGCAGATTAACCCCAAACCACTTCTGGCACAAGTAAGGTTGAGAATGGTGTACATTTTCCTTTCTGTGGGCCAAATCTTCAGTCTCCCTGCCTGTGTCTGTGAGGGATGTAAATAAAGAGGTAAAGCAGAAATTCCTCATTCCTCTGGCTTCTGAAAGTGGCCAGTGCCCATGTGCACTGAGAACACTTGCCTGGTGCTGTGAGCTCCACAAGACATCCTCTTGTGGAGCATCCCAGGTTGCGAGTCCCTTCATCTTTCCTCTGCTGGATTCAGGGTTTAGATACAGAGGACTTCTTGATCCTTGACTTCTTTGAAGTGATGCAAATCTTGAATGTAACTAAACTGTCTTTTTTCTCCCAGCTGACAATTTCGCTCTGAACACATCTCTCCAGAGAAATCTGTAGAAGAGAACGAAGGTGGGGGAGTTACGTATATCTGATGCTGCTGTCTCGAGGTGGCCCTCAGGTCCACAGAGCCAGAACTGCACATTCATGGTAGGTGCTGTATTAGAGAGTTTAATTTTACAACAGAAGAAAACACAAACTATATTAGTTGCTTTAGACACAGAGTGGCATTAAATAGCTCTCTACCTGCAGCTACTTAATATACTTAATATACAATTACTCTTCTTGTTAAGATTATTTAAAAGCCTGATGGACTCAGCACTTCTGCTTCTTCAGACAGGAAAGAACTCAGAAGAAGAAAAGCTAAAAATTTTGTTTAGTACTGTACTGAAACTCCTTAATTCTAATATCAAAAGACCACATCTTTTCCCATGAAAGGTTTATAAATTTTGGCCATTCTTCGTGTACATAATGTGTTTGCTAAGGCTACCAACAAACTGATCTCTCAAGTTTGCATTTTATGTTCAGACCTGAAGAGAAACCATTATCTTCTTTCACTTAGGCCAGCAAGGACAACTACCTTGTCTTTTTTTTCCCTTTTTTTTCCTACTTTTAAAATTTTTTTTTCATAAGATGCTGGAGTGGTTAGGACACCTGAGACTTGGAGAGTGGCTTAACATAACAGTTTCTGAGATGCTCTTGAGAATGTGACGTCCTATTAAAATGCAGCCATTCTCAATAAAATAGCAAATGCTGAGGCTGATTTTCATGGCTGTTGGAATGTTCTTGGAAATGCCAACTCAGTATGTTGCTTTCTAAACTTCTAAAATTGGGACTAGAATAATAAGACCATAATTTTAGTGTTATATAATAGTGACACAACAGAGTGACAGAAAGTAGCACAGTTGCAGAGGGAAAGCCAATTTTTTTCTAATATGCCAGAATGTGTAATGCCAACCAAACAATGTATTTTAACTGATTTACTGACAAGAAATCTCCTTGGAAAACTGTGCCAGGAAATAGCTAAAGGAGGACCCAAGAAGGGACCAGAAGCTGTTTAAGTAATGGAGGACAATGAAAAGAAAATAATTATAAACCTGGAGAGAGTGAATATATATATATATACATATATATATATATATACACACATGTGGGTGGATTTCCAGACTTCATAGCAGGGCTAGAATTTGGTTTATTTTTCCTTTATTTTAGTTAAGCAAAATGCATATGATGCTTGTAAGTGAAAAAGAGAGTAAAGAAAATTTGAATGCTTCAGAAAATTCAAGATCAAAATGCAGTGAGGAAACCAATAAAGTTAACAAATTTATCTGAATGGTCAAGATAGTCGTTCAGAGTTGACAAATGTAACATAAAAAGGAATAATTTCAGCCGCCCAAATATATTGCTGTTGTCATTTAAGTCCTGTGCCTTATACTGGATGGTTCATAGCAACTTTGCTCTGTGTGGAGCAAGGGTCAAAAAATCAAACAAATTGTTCAGATACAAAAGGATTGGCTGATAAATAATACCAAAAATCTTATAATGTCATTAAATAAATGAGTGGTATGCCCTGACCTGGAGTACTGTTTTCATCTGTGGTTATCCTGTCTCAAACAGAATGTATCAGAAGTAGATGACGTATTGAAATGGCCAGTGTAATAATTAGAAGCATAAAAAGCCCTGTATTTCAAGACAGATTGAAAAATTTAAAATTAATATGATGAGAGAGAAGATGGCTTGGATGGGCCACTAGTGATAATGGCTACACTGTATCTAGGAGAGGTTACTTATTTAGAGAGGCAGGATGTTAAGAATGCGTGCAATGAATTTAGTAATTTTCACAAATTCTCTTCAGGAACTTGCAGCAATTTGGTGGCCAATGCTTCAGTTGGATGCAGACTTCAGTTAGATAGGTATTGAAGGAAACACATCATCTGTGTTGCTGTCTACAGGATTTAAAAGATTTTTGAGGAGTTACAGACTACCCCAATTGTGAACATTATCCAAGTTGTAAATGAGAGCATTAAGAAGAAACCTTTCCCATGTGCAGATTATTCCATAAATACTTACTACAGGTTTTCTGACACCTCTCCCTGAAACACATCCGGTACAGACCACTGTCAGAGAGGATATCTGAGGAGATAGACCACTGCTCTGATCCAGTGTGTCAATTCCTATGTTGAATCAATGATATAGAGATGAAGGGTTCGATATCCCATTATCAGTCTCTTGAACCATCCAATTCTTCTTCTCTTCCCCATTCAGCTATTGATTAAATTAAATGCAGCAAGGTAAATGGGGACAGGAAAGAAATTCCTTATCTTAGCACAGCTCTTTGTCTATGTACTTTTTTCTGCATTATAAAGAGATGGTAACCCCAAACTACTGAGCAATCTGTAAACTAGATTTATTCACAACAACCTGTCCACACAAAGATGCTGCTATTAGGTTCTTATTCTTTGCTGCCATTTAACTTTTTTATTATTTTTAGACACATGAGTATGCATTTGCTGCTCATTACATGCTGCAGTTCTGGGGCAAAACCAGGTACAAAGAGACTGTGAAGGACAAACCTCTACCATTCATCTGTACACATGTGCCATGCTGACTGCTGTATGTTGTGGAAAGATTCTCTGTAGATTCACCAATCTGAAGAAATAATGAGCTTAAAGCAGTGGAACCTCTGAAAACAGTTGGCAGTTAGATAATGATGGATATGCTGCAGAATCCAGAGATCTTGGTGGTGGAGGATGAATGATGCATATAATGAAAAGAAGGCTAAAGCTGATCACCTTCCCTGTTAGTATAAACATGTAAAATGCAATTCACTGTGATGATGGTGGTGGTGCATCGCATAATAAATTATGTGCCTGGATCATAAAGGCAATTTTTTATGATAGAAAAGTTTAATAGAAAATTTATGTAAATGAGCGTAACTTGCCAATTGATGCTTTTTGACTAAAGTGTTAGAGGAGAAAATAATTCTCTAGCACATTTGTGAGTTGAGCTGAAAAATGTGGGTGAGTTCCACTTTCCAATTTTGCTCACATTTCCAGACATAGAAGGATAATAGACTAGTTAAGAGCTGTGTTTTATTGCTGTAAAACTGCTCAACATGGTGCAAAATTTTTGGAAGTGCTATGAGTGAAAGTTGGTGGTGAGGAAAATATGGTGCAAATTGCTGATTAAGAGAAAAGCAGAAGCCAACCTGGTCCAGTTCTAAAATTCCAGGCAGCTTGCGTGGGCTCAAAATTGATCCTGGGGACCAGAAGTAGAGATTGTCCCAGCAGAGAAACTATAATAACCACAGAGCACCTGTAGGGGGGAAAATAAAAAGAGCCTAAAAACCCCCCAAATGTTGGGCAGTAGTGTAACAGTAAGAAATATAAATGCTCTTTTGTTTCCCATGATTTGCAAAGGTGCCAGATAAAAGAAGTGGACAGGCTACCTGGGCCATATGATTATACTGGGAGACAAAAAGCAGCTGATGAGAAATCGAAAACCAAAATACTCATCATGTAGGGATGCTTCTTGCAGCAAACAGGGGCAGCTTGGTCCTCAGGGTACAGAGATACTTTGAACCTGATTTCTCCGCTGTATCAGATTAATTTTAGCTATTCCCAAACGTAATGTTCTCCCAGGATTGTCTGCAGCCAGGCAGGCTCTGAAGGGCCTATATTTAGGATGAATATGGGGGTTTTGAAATATGTTTTTCAGACTGGTATGTCTTTCTTTAACTAGGCTTAACTACTAATAGAAAAGTATAGTGAGATATTCTGGTGATAGTGGAGGGGTTTTTATTCTATGGTATTGGCCAAATTCCAGTGTTTTTTCTTTTCTTTTTAAATAATTTGAGTGAAAACCACTTTACATTTTAAAAAAGGGCAAAAAACTAGGAAGTTTTAATAGAGAAGTTTTCCACTCACCTTTGTCCTAGAGCTTTGCAAAAGATTCCAACAAAAACCTGTTTTTTCTTAGGCTGGGTTTTACTATGGAAGTGTAAAATTCAATTAAATTTTCTAAAAGAATTTCTAAGTAAAATTTACACATCACATGCGGCCAAAATACTGATGAAGACGTTTTGAAACATAGCAGCTTGAATCAATGTTTTGTTTTGACATTTTGATGCAAAACGCAGATATTTTTGTGTGACATTTCCAAAGCAAGTTGGGATTTTTTTGGTAACTGTCCTGTGGAAATGTTTAATGATTCGACAAGCAAATGTCAAACTGTTAGAATTCCCATGCAACATAAATTCCATTGGCTGATCAGTTCTTATTCATGCCCTTTGAAGACAAGTTGAGCCTATCAATATAATAGACATTCATATTCCCACACAAGAAGTTCCAGTTCAAATTTGAGTTCTAGCAGTCTCATATAATTATCCCTTTTGGCAAATTCTGTTGAGAATCAGTGGGTGTAATATTTTGTCACTTGGAGGTTTTTTGGAGGTAACACCAAGTGAGAGAGAAAAAGCATAGAATTCATATTTCAAGAGGAATCTAGAAAATTATTTTGTTATGTGAAAATGGAAAATTTTTATTTAGTCAAATACCATACTGCCCCCATCTAGCCAGTAGGAAAAAAAAAAAAAAGAACACAAAAGAATTTTATCTGTGTCTCAGCAGACTGCATCATTCAGTTCTGCTTAGTGAACAGATGTTCCAGATGTAGAAGCTGTATAAGGCACTCTTTGGCTGATAGCAGATTGACATTTCATTTGTTACTAAATACTAGAGCTGGAACACTAGTTTTCTAGAAATGTACATAAGCCATATTTGAAATGCTAGAAGCCACAGCAAAATACCACATTTTTGCAGAAAAGATTGATTGTCCCTCTGAAAATGTTATGAAAGCACTTCCTGTGAGGATTTGGGTAGTAAAGCAACCTGTATGTCTAAGGAGGTGAATGGAGCAGAACATGCTGTTGGGGGATGGGATCTCCAAGGGTTTGATCAGGAGTTAGAATCTGGTTCTGGTAATGGCAGGGACTATGAGTAAATGGGCTCTGAATCCTTGACCCCTCAAATCTGGCTTAGCAAAGGCTGAATCTAGAATGAATTTGCTGATCTAAACTGAATCACTCTGGCACAGATTTCTGTGGTTTAATCTATTTCTTCTGAACAGTTAACTAAATTCACATAAATTAATGGGAAAAACAAGTTAGTTCTAAGGTAAATAAATGGTCCTTATGTTCTTTGACAAAGAGAAACAAAAATAAGCCAGTTTTTCAGGTTTTATTTTCAGATACTTTCACCAGGATTCAAGTCTTATTTGTATCCATATCTAGCATAGGTTTATTAAAGAAAGATAATAATCAATGGACCAACAAAGCTACTAAAACTCCACCAGTAACATGAAAAGTGGTACTAGCTGTTTTCTGCTGAAATGGTTAATGACAAAAGGAAATAAAATAAAAAAAAAAAAGAAAATTAGACCCTTTATTCTAGAGAGCATACATTTATGCAAAGAGGATGTTTAGCTGGGGGTAAAAAGATGAGGACTTGGCTAGTTATGAACTTGTAGAATAATCATGGGAAAAATGATGAAGTGTTCATAGTGGTATAGTAATGACATATGAAAGCAAATGTGTTATGATTAGATCAAATTGCAAAGAGAAGTGAGTAAATGTTGAGAACAATGCCATGTTCAATGTGTAAACAACACATTTCTCTCCTTAGATGGGGTTGTTATAAGCAAGCAAGAGTTAAAAATACAAGAGCAATTTTTAGAGGCAATCTCATGACTGGCAATCAGTGCTAATAAGATTCTTTTCCTCTTGCAAGATTCACAGAAAGCCCTCAATCCATGCCGAGCACATTCAAAGGCAAGGGACTAAGCGCTCCCCTTACAGGTTCATTATCATTCGCAGGTTATCCCAAGCCAAGTGAATCAGGAAAGCAAATGAATTAGTGAGAATTAAGGAGCCTCTGTGGTCTGAACCCTCTCCAAATCTCAGCTAAGATGAAAGGTAGACGCTGATGTCTTGTGTCCCAGGGTTTTCAGAATTGGAGCCCCAGTGCCGAGCCGCTTCCTCCAGAGCCTTGCAGAAATGTGCAGGCAGTTAATGTTGCCTAACGTCTCCTGACCGTGGGTTCAGCCATGTGGGAAAAGTTTTACGAGGCTGCAAAAACCAAACCCCCTTTCACTCACAATTAATTACAGGAGAGTTGCTATAGCACCTCGCTGTCAGTGAGTCCAGTGTAAGCACACTTTCTTCTCATTTTGCTCAGTAACAATCAAAGATACTGGGTAATGTCTTAGTACGTAATGATATCAAATAGGGTAGTTAAAAGACAATGTCTAGCACATGGAACTGCTAACAGAACTGTTTCACTGGAAGCACTATCTTAAATGATAGGATTTGTACCTGACATGAATCAGGATCTCTAGTGTTTACCTTCTCTATTTTTATTTGTTTGAGATGATGCAGTACCTGACAAGCTTTTAATCATATAATTATTATGAGTTGTTATGATACAGTGGTCTTCTTGCAGAAGCTATGGACTTAAAGTACAGTGGATTGGAAAGATTTCAAAGGAATGCAGTTTGTTTTCATTAAATACTTGTTAACTGCTAATTATATTTGATCACGGTAAAGAATACAGTTTAAACACAGCATCTAGAAAAAATATTTGATTTCCAAAGGATAGTGATATATCTTTGTATTTGTAAGTAGGAGGAGAAATATCAGTGGAATACATGCAGATATATTTGTGTGTCTGTTTGTGTGTGTTTGTGCACATCTATAAATAAAAAATATTGGTTTGTGGAGAAAAAAATCTATTCGAAAGAATTTTTCCAATTCTGATAATGAAATTATACTCAGATAGAAAGCTTGTGTCTTATCAGATGCTATCAGATGTTTCAAATTATTTAGCATAAGTAATTATCTACAATAAAATAACATTTGGCAAATGACATTAAGCAGTGTTTTCACATCCTAGATTTGTATCAACATTTTCATCAAATATATTTCTCTGCCACAATTTTTAATGTCATCTATTTCATTAATGTGAAGAGTTCAGTATTAAATTATATGTTTTTCATAATAAATGTATGAGTTTAATTATTTTTTTTTTTTTTTTGCAAATGATATTTTTACAGGGCTAGCTTGAAGGAAATCAATAGAAAATGAAGGCTGATAACTGCACATATAACTGAAGTCTTGAATTGATGTGCCAGTGTCCATAATTGTTCCTTTAAACAATCATGTTGGGAAAATTTCTAGTTTTTACATCCCCTCTTCATATAATTCCTGACTTCTGACCTCCTACATACCAGTCAGGCTTGATGTGCACGACTGTATCTCATTTATAATAATCATGATCTTTACAGAGAGATCGATTAAAATATTATGGTTCTTTTAAAATCAGAATGCATATCAAATGAAGCCTCTCTTATAAAATAAAGAAAAAGCTCGGTCTTCTGCAAAGGCTCCTTGGTGTGAATAAGATGTTGTAAAAATCTCTTAATATTCAAAGACAGTTAATCATTAAAGAGGCAAATATGTTAATATGTTTTTATCACAATTGCAAATGCTGTTAGTGGTTCTCTGAATTACACTATTCTATATATACAGCCTTTAACATGGTTAGCAAAGAGAGACTGTACTGCTTCCTTGAAAATCACCACCTCCAAAATAAAACCATAGTTTAAATAAAAAGCTAACAGCATTTAAAGAATAATTCTTCTTTTAACACGGAGTCCAGTTTTTTAGAGAATATTTCATAAACTATGGAATATTTTAACCCCTTCTCTCCTTTTACATTAAATTGCTGAATGGAAAAAAATCCAATGTTATTTTAACTAAGGTTGAAAATATCTGTCCAAGGAATCAACTCTAAACAATTTATTTTCCTTGTACGTTTTTTTTCCAGGGTGGTTGGGGGGGGGAACAGTTGAGGGAACAGTTTAGAAATCTGAGCCACTAAATTCTCTGCAAAGAAATTTTTCTGAGGCTTAAATTAAAGATAAAGGTGAACTGCAGGAGAGTGTTTAAATTCAACAAAGCTCATTCTTAATTGTTTATTACTGCAATGTTGATAATGTCCTAGTATTTTTTTATTTATTTGTACTTAGCTTTGTGCATTTCTAAAAGAACACATTTTTGGTTTTTTTCTAAATTAAATGAAAGAAGTACTTCAATTGATATAATTCTCCCCACCATTTCCCTAAATCTCTGTATTGTGAAAAGAAGTTATTAATTGTAATTTTTAATACTACTGCAGTTTTTAATCTGTTTCCCCTAGGTTAGCTTACATCTTTAGTCAATTCTATTTATGTTATCCAAAGAATTAAAGATAGCAGATGCAGATAAATCCTTTTGAGAAATACGTGAATGCCAGCAGAAAAAACCAAAAACAATTAGAACAGTTTCCTACACAGGATCAGCCTTGAAAGCAGCAAAGCACACAATACCATTAAGTGTGTGTGCGTGTGTGAAGAGCTTCATAATAAAAATATTATTTAAAATGGTGTAGATCTGCGGCAGCCTGCAGCAGCAGCAGCCAGTCCTGCATTAGCGAACCAGCGGGCCCTGCCCTTGTGCTGGCCACAAATGACCAGTGAAATCCCAAAGGCACTCTTGAATTTCTGCATTCTCATTTCATCAGCTGCAAAATATCTGTCACTCACGTCCCACACTGGGCAAAGTGACACCTGCCAGTCTCAAGAACAAGGACAAATTAATGTTCCTCCACCAACTGTGTCTCAGAAATGAGTAGCGAGCGACCGTGTGAGCAATCAACAGCTAGAGTACATTGTTAAAGTTTGCAATGCATTTCCGGGGTTTCCTTTCAGCCAAGGTAATTTGCAGCAGCTGTTGTTGTTTTATGCTGTTATTGAACATGTGTTCTGCTGATTTCTCTCCTAATGAATCTTTTAAAAATATTTGCAAAATGTGTGCAAAATTGCACTGCCGAGGTTTCATGAGACTGCAAAACAAGGAGTCTCAATTTAAAACAATGCATGGGAGAGGCAGTGTGGCAGCTACCAGAGGACTGAGAAAACCAGGCACTTGCCTTATCTACTCGATCTTCCTAGAAATCATTCAGAAACATTTTGGATACTAGATATAGAACCTTAAAAAAAACCCCAAAACAACAAAAAACATTTCTGATGTCTGTCATCATGTCACATCATGTTATGCGATATTATATCTGCTTTTGATGAGATGCAATGTGACAGGATGTAATGCAATGTAACGTATCAAAAAATGTAAATAATCCACTTTTGGGGATTAGATATCTGCTGTCAATTCCTATAGCAGGAGTCTGAACTGAATTTATTGAGGCGGATGGGAGCTCAGTGAACGCCAAACTGTCCGTGGTGTTTGCAAACCAGCACACATCACAGTTCACTGCCTCTCCCAATTACTTTTGGGTAGTTTGGCTCGTATATGACTGTATTACAATGTTAAATAAAAGTTCTTGTGGTGCGTAGTTTTGTGACTTGATCATTTGGCTAATTATCACTGCTTACAGCAATCAATTCGATGATGCTTCGCCTCGCTGTGAGCAATGGTTTGTACATTTTTAAAACTACTCCAGAAGTAGCTGTTGTGTTTTCATGGCAAAATGTAACTCACACAGTGAGAACAAAAAAATCCAGTAGTATGTATGATGTAAGTGGAGGAAAAAAACACCAGTGTCTTGGGCCAAATAGGAGACTGCTCAGGACAGTGCAGCCTCCTGAGGTTTCCCTGAGGTGGGAGACCTTTCTTTTGGTGGCACAGCTACTGTCAGCTTATCTTGCCAAAGAGAACCAGCAGAAGAGGGTGAGTGTTTGTTTCTCTGTATGTTACTGACCAAAAGCACTTACGTGTAAAGATTTCACAGGTTCGTAAGCTTTATCTCACAGTGTAAGTTCACCACAGGTTTCTCCTGGCTCCAGAGGCATGGGCTGGGGCACCAGCACCAGTGTGGGGCAGGAGGTAGGGCCAGCAGTGCCCTGTGCTAGCTGATGGAGCAGGCCAGGCCCATGGGCACCTAAGGAGCCGGGAAGCTGCACCATGGCAGGTGGGTGTTTGAATTTACGTCCCAGATTACTTGGGACATAATCTGGAATGGTGGGGTGTTGCACCGGGGACTGGCTATTTAGAGAAAGTAGAAGACCTTGGCTTTCCTTCCCATAGCCAAGGCTAGGGGAAGGGGCTTATCACCAGCAAAGGGAGGGATTCAGAGGGCAGTACTCCAGTCCCTTGACACCTCTCCCACCACAGCCCAGGTATGTCCTTCCCTCTGCCCTTACCTTCCTGCTGACACACTTTAGGCTGCTGCATCCAGCCCAGAATAAACCCATTTGTGTGTCCAGTGCCTGGGAGTAAAAATCCAAGCCGCTGTATTCCACCCATTTCCAACCTATTAATGGGTTGTTTAGAACTTGCTTTTTATTTTGTTTCAACAGGATACAGAAAGCCATGCTGTTTGAAGCCTTGTCTGCAGCACTGACACTCAGCAAAAATACCTCCTCACCACTACAACAGCTTCACCCCCACTACCTTTGGCTGCCTTGGGAGCTCAAGCATAGATAAGTGAACAGCATTTTAAGTGCTCTGTTTATTCAATGTGTTCTAACCAGGGTTAGATAATATGATATTTATAAAGCCCAGTTCTCTGTGTACTTGAGGGCTGCCCACCTTGCTAGCACTGATGCTGCTGAACCAATATTAGCAGCAGTGATGGGTGGCTGTAAATTTTGCCTCGTGTAGACAAGGCTTACAAGGTAAGCAGACAAACCCTTGGCTGCAATTGTGTGTGCCTAGGAATGGAACCTTTTATTTGCTGTCATAGTGATGACTTTTAATTGTCCCAATAAACAAGCTTTTAAAAAGCTTCTAAAATGTTCTCTAATAACACACTTTGGTCTTCAGCCATAGAAATGCAGAAATAATTAGAAGTGCCATTGTGTACAGTGCCTTCTGGACTGGGCTGAAGGTGAAGGAGAAAGTATCATGCTATCCTTGTCAGCTGCAAGGGTAATTACTGCTGGCTGAAATTACTCAACATTTGTTTATAAGCTCCCCAGAGCATGCTGTAAATAGATTGTCTGTTATAGTCCAATCACATTAAAACACTGCTCCTTGCAAACTGCTACCTCCTGTTTTCTGTAAGCTAGACAGAGAAAGCCTGCTGCTCACTTATTGAGCACCAAGCACTGAAGAGCTATGTTTAATGTGATTGTTTTCATTAGCTCTTCTCTGTCTGATATTACATTTATAGCTTGCTGGGCTTGAAGACTGGCATGTTGCATTGCTTTCATTTGCTGTAGTAAGAGTGAATAGCTTTATTTCTGGAGGGTGTATGCAACAGTTGATGGGAATTTTGGAACAGCAAAAGCATGGGAATACCTACAGACCCTCGTTCTGCTCCTGGGCAATGGTGTTTTTCTATTTGCCTTTTAAATGTTCCTGCACTGGTTCCAGCAGTGGTCACATTGCCTAAATTGTCCTTTGAAGGATGAGAAGTATTTTCATAAAAGGTTAGAAAGAATGTATTTTCCTTAGCACTGAATTTCACCGTACAGCATTGTCCTGTCCATTATGACCTGAGTTGTATGAAATAGTGATGCAGCCACAGCCTGTCTGTTTGATTTGCTCTCAGCATGATTTACCACATCATATCACAACAACCCAGGTATTTCCAATAAATATGGGGCCAAATTCATCACTGACATATGCAGACACAATTCCATTGCTATCGATAGAGTTGCATTTGCTCCCACCAAGGTGAATCTGGCCACTAAAAATAGAGGAAGTACAGATCCATTACTGGGTATCAGGGGTAGAAATTTGTAACCCCTGTTTCATGAGTAATTCATGAGAACACAAAGGGTATTTCATCAGCACTCATTTTTATTTACCACTGATTATACCCCCAAATCAGTACTGATTATGTATAAAGCAAAGTGTGGACCCATCGTGTCACTTTTATTTGAAAATGCTAGCAATAACAAGCTGCCTTGCCTATCCTCATACCTGGGAAAAAGTCTAGACATTAGTGAAATTTAACATGACTTTTCTTAAAAAACAGACACTGCTCTGGTGTAAATCCTCATTGAAGACATTGCAGCTATGACAACTTACACCAGAGACTGAGCTTCCCAGGAAATAACATAACAAAGCAGCAATGTTAGTGACCAGCAGAGGATTATTAAAGGAACACAGATAATTGGAAGAAAATAAATGACCTGGGTAGAATAGTTACTATAAAATGAAGTACAGGCAAAATCGCCGTGCAAGATACTTTCCAGCCTCACATGTCCTAGGTGCTTTTCTCCCTAATTTTAAGATCTGCATAAAGTTTCTGTTCTCTGCAAACCAGTCAGGAAGGGATAAGAATTGGGGTTTGGATATCCACATTTTCTTCTAACTAGAATCATTGCCTGTGGAAAACAGTCCTTCTGGGAAAGATGCTGGAGTGCTAGAAATGATGATTCAATTGCCCATTAAGATAATTCCTGGAAGTATTACTTTCTTGAGGCTGTGTTTCCAGGAATGGCAATCACAGCATCACTGCTCTGACAGTGCAATAGGTATCTCCCGAAGTGGACACAGCAGGTGAATATTTCCAGTTACAGCAAGTAAAGTAATACACCACAGGTTAGATCTCATGGTTATGTTTATTTGCAAAAGCTAACTAATGCAGCATATTGCAATCCTTTGATGATGAATTATACCAATTGTTTTGCAATAAACGGAAGCTTTTTTGCAATCCAGGTAACATTTTTTATGTTCTGCTAACTGCTTTCTGTGCTATTAGAGAAGCAGTGAATCTTTAAAGAGAAACTTCCTACAGCTAAAAAAGACATTAAGGGGGAAAAAAGCTGGGAGCCATAGTGACAGGTACAACTAAGGCTGTATCCTTCGGTTCCCTGGAAACCAGTCAAACACTATCTCATCTTGCAATGGTTGTGTCTGATCCTCTGCTTCAGACATCTTCCTAATAATGGAAACTACAGAGGTGACTCTCTGCAAATAAGGGCTTACAGCAACTGGACATCCATCATATATCTCCAGAGCAACATTAGACCACCCTAATGGGTACTCCCGTCTTCATTATGATATTAATTCTCTAAATTTCCAAAGTGATTTCATTTGTAAAATGACAAAGGCTGGCTGCTCAGGAGACAAACTGTTTTCATCCCCCTCCTGCATGCTTACAAAGGCTTGCTCTCTCTAGTCTTTGGGGGAAAAGAAATTTGATAGCATCAGATCTCCTGTGATACACAAGGCTGCCTAACAGCTACACCACCTGCCAGCACTGCATGCCTGCCCATCCAGCCTGAAGATTTCTAAAGCAATGGTTGATGAGTAGAACATAGATGTTGGTTTGGGGGGGTGGGGTGAGCTATGCAGGGAGAAAATAGAAGCTGTATAAAATAGTCAGTGTGAAAGTGAGGCAGGATTGAGGGTAAGGGTGAGGTCAGAGCCAAGGCTGAAAACTGAATCAATCTGAACAAGGCTGGTTTGGTTAGATTAGGTAAAAGCATGATTTTCTCCCTTTGCTGTGGCTACAAATTCACTGACAGCCAACCAAAGCAAACTTTTCACAAGAGGCAATTCTTTGTATAGCTCCTGCTCTCCAAACTCTTTAGGATTAAATAAAGAGTAAATTAAAAAGGAAATCAGTAAACCTGTGACATCTCTAACACTTGCCTCAAATAGTGACTAACTAAAGTGCTTTCCTTGAACACTAGTGAAGAACCAGGAGGTTCTTTTAAGGGTAGTGATAATTGTAAAATGACTGCTGAATGAAGTTGGAAGCACTCAAAACAAAATAGCATTTAATGCACTAAAAATTGTACAAGACACCAATCTTGTTAGGTTTCATCCTACCTTAAGAGGCCACCCAAATGTCATCCTGTAATTTGTATGGTTCTGGATTTCCTTTCATTTACACTTTTTTTGGTTCTGTTGCTGCCCACAGGAGATTCACACTGTCTGTGAGAGGAGACTCACAATGAGAAGTCCAGTTCCTCTTCCCAGTGAAGGCGACTTTCATCAAGCAGATGGTTTAATTTCCTCCTGTGAGTAACCCCTACAATTTTGTTCCCTTTGCCCAT
Source organism: Calypte anna (assembly GCF_003957555.1). NCBI lineage: Eukaryota > Metazoa > Chordata > Aves > Apodiformes > Trochilidae > Calypte > Calypte anna. The sequence continues at coordinate 18,062,614 of NC_044253.1, read as the reverse complement.
GCTCCACTCCCATTTTTTTGTACCAGATACTTCCACACCCCCTTTAGTGATGAATCACAATGTTTAGGGACAGAACTTGGCATGGGTGTGGCTGCATGGCCCCCACTCCCAGGGTATCCCACATACCAGGTGTCCTTCAGCTAGAAAGAAGAGAGCAAAGCATCTTTGAGGGACTGCAGCCCGAAACTGCATCCCCAGCTTGCTCACAGAGCTCTGTCCAGGGCACAGGGGCAATGTGGCTGCTCCGTGCAGGTGGTGACATGAGTGGTTCTCAGCCTGACTGTACTGCAGTGTTTCACCTGGAGCAACACATGGCTCTGCATCCCACTGCTGCATTTCATCAGGCATGTGCTACAAACAGGGCTCTTCATTAAATTTTTAATGTATCAAATAGTGTTTCCATCTCATTCATATAAAACATTACTGCAAAATCTTGTTTAGATTAATTAGCAACATTAAAAATGCTTAAGAGGGTGGCTCATTTTTCTCTCAGAGGAAGTCTCATGTTTAGGCTAGAATCAAGATACTTTGTTTTCTAATTTTCTCTTTCTTTCTGGTGCTATAAATCTTAACATCCTTTGCTGAACAGCCATGCGGGTTCAGCAGGAAGCAGACTGCCCCTCTCTTTTCTCTTCTCTACCCTCTTTCCCCAGCTCTCCAGCAACTGTGGCTTAACTTGATGGTCAGAGACTGGGCTGGAGCTGTAGATTTTAACCCCCCTCACACTGAGAAGGCTGTTGAACTGTAGTCAGCTCACCAGTTTCTGGGTGAATGCTTTAACCACTGCTATAAAAGATGAGCAGCAGCATCACTACCATCCATCTTTAAAAAATAAAGAGTAATCCAGTTGTCCAACCCTAAAGGAACAAAGCGCCTATAAGTCAAGGGGTTTTGCTGAATGTGAATGTGAGTTACATCTTAAGGTTTAACTGAAAGCTTTGTGTACAGAGCTAAGTCCTATAGGAAATATGATTTGGGGCATTTATGTTTTTTTAAATTTTGCATTCCAAGGACTGAAATTCAAACATGCTATAAGGAACTCTACTGTGACTGCTTATCTCAGGTATAAACTTGGCTCCATGTTATATGCTTATGACGTTATTGATGGCCCTCTGGCCCCCAAATTAAATTATTAATGGAAAATTCTTTGTCATTTCTTTCTCAATGTCACATGAATGCAAAAGTATTTTTCAGTGCAGCTTCATGGACAAGACATTTTGTGTTTGCATTTAAGTTCACCTTTTCTGAAAGAGGTATTAAGCTATTATTCCTTTCCATCTTTAACAAAATATTGTAGTTCCCCATCTAAATTAATCTATTGCTCTTTCTACAAATTTCAACTCTATTTACACCCCAAAGTCCCATTTTTTCACAGAACTGGCAGGCTAATATTTAGAGTTTAATGCAATTTTCCTACAAGTTTGCCAGTATAAATCTATCCTGGCATCATAAACTTTGTTTCTGTCTTCCATGGTTGCCTTCCAAAATCTCAAAACTCTAGCCTAATGTGTCACTTCAGTACGGACAACCTACTGAATGCTTCCTTATGGGAAAAAAAATACCCTTTCCTAACTCTTTGAATGCTTTAGATTAAACTAGCACAGAGCTGGAGCAATCATTATGCTGTGCTTAGTCTTCCTGAACTTTACGGTGGAAGGAAATCAGCTTCCCAAGGGTGACCGTAAAAGCTGTAGTGCTTTTTTCTGGGGTCTGTGCTTAGGAACAAGAGGAACTTTGCTTTTCTGGGGTTCAGTGCTGTGAAAGCCACCATGAGTGGATGGATAGTGGTTCATTTGTGGTGAGGGAAGCCCAGACCTATGAGGACTGATGTGACATAGAGATTTTGTTATTGAGTGCATATGACCTTTCCGCTTTCCTGTTGGTGGACAGCAGAGCCATGACCATCAGTTATGCATGGAAGAGATGGATTTAGCTTTTCTACTTCCAGGCTTGGGAGGAAGTGAAAATATAGTGCAAATGCTATTTAGTCTGTTGGCAGGCTCAGTTTCATAAAGGCAAAAAAGCACTTTTATTTGCTCTCTCCACCCAAACAGTACTTTTATTGCTGAACCTCCGGAAGGGACAATACAGGATCTGACCGGTGCTCTGCTCTCAGATACCTCTCAAGTAGAAAACAAGTTGTTTGCCATTTTCTTCCTTTGTCAGATCAAACCAGTACACTTACTCAATATCTTGAGAAGTTTTTTTTATTGATGATTCTCACTTTCTCTGCAAACAATATATTTTCTGCAGTAACCATCCAGGTAAATAGGGTTCGCTCTGGCAATAGAAGCAGCAGAACCATATAGGAGAGTAGAACAATGAACTGACCTGAAATACAGTTCTGAAAACATGGCAAATTGTTTCCTTACCTTGACAAATGTTCACACTGGTTAGGAATGCCTTTGTTGTTGTGATTTGTCCTCTAATTGTCTGGCACCTTCCAAGGAATAGTTCTGCTCATATGCTTAATTATGACAAAGAGAGATAGTCCATCAGGCAGTCTAGTCTTTCCTGCACTCTCAACAAGTTTCCATTGTGTTCCCAAAGAATCTAACCTTGTGTAATGTTGGTGAGATATCTACTTTCAATGGCATTTGAGACAGAGTGTAGTGGAGAGATGTCACAATTTCAGTGGACTCTGGAGCGTGACCATAAGTTGCTGATTTCATAACAAACTGTTTGGAGGCTCTGTGGTGTGAAAGAGAGCCTTGAACTCTCTTATTCTTGCCCAGATAGCTCTGAAGTAATTTTGTACATTGACCATGCATGTGTATTTTAAGAAGTCACCTACTGCGTATTCAACAACTCTGTAGTGTAAGTATTGTAGATACATCTGGTGTGTCTCTCCAGCACTGCTCTGAATATTGCCATTCATACCCATACATGGGTATGCTTAGAAAAATTCTATTATCATAAATAATTTACAATGAAAAATAGTGGTACCACATTAAAAAAAAAAAAAAAAAAAAAAAAAAAGAGGTGTAGAGAACAAATATATTCCAAATTTGTTGCTCTTTTCCTATGATTTTATTAGCTTTGTTTACAGTGTTTGTTTTCTACTGTTTGGGATAGTAATAACAGGAATTATGTCTCCTTCACTGAGCAAGTGTTTTTAATATAAATAGGATTTGTATATGCTAATTAATAATGCATTGTATATACACTGACTAACAGGATACTGGAACCCTTAGAAAATATTACACAGAAGCTGTTCCCTTCAAATCCAAATTTGTCATGTATTCTTGGAGCACCAGAGCAATGTTGCCTTTTTAAGGTGCTTTTATTCTGCAATTCAAGATGGCGAACACCTGGGCATATTCTAATTTTGACCTTGTAAAAATCATCTGCAGTTCTGAAAGCAGGAACACCTCGTGGTAAAACTGTATTAAGTGATAATGACATTTTGCCAGATTGTGCTGAGAATTGCTCTGAGAAGGAGGAAAATGTTTCCACTGATTGTTCATCCATCTTCAGATTGTCTTCAAATGGCGACGAGGTCAGGCTCCCAGCCCAGCAGCTGCATGGCATGAACGTAACCCAGAGCCTTGGGGAAGTGGGGGGGCATAGCAAGGTGGCAAGGGCACTGCCAGAGACCTGGGTGAGCTTTAGCCATGTGGCCCCATACACAATACAGCATGTTGAGGAGAGAATGCAGCCTTCAGCTCTGTGCCCTGAGAAAAAATGCTATCAGTGTTTGGCTTTGCTGAGCCCTTCACGCTGCTTTCTAGTGCAGGAAGAGCAGGTTGATAGTGAAACTATTTACAATTCATTATGAGAAGATTGCAGAAGATTGTTGAAGACAGGAACAACTGACCTCCTATTTCCCTTTCATCTGCAGGAGTACATTCATAAACGATAGTCTACTTTAAGGACACTGGAGTGGAGAATTACACTGGGCTGCTTCTTCTACAATCTTCTTTATCTTTTGGGTCAGCAACATCACTAATTGGCACTTGACAGCACTTCCAGATACTCCTTGTGAATCTCACAGTGTGACTGATGGTTGATAACATAAAGAGAAGAATTCTCAGATACGTTTTAGTTCATCAAAAACTAGACACTGCATAGCATGTACCACATCTGGCAATTGATCACACCATGTTTGCTGAGGTTATCTGATTGGAAGAGTTGCGAGCAATGGATAATGCAGCAAAACTGCATGTGATAACCTCCCCACAGTTAGGGGGAGTTAACTGCATGGGCTGACAGTTAGCTTCATTCTTGCCATTTTAATATTCTGGATTTTTAAAGTGGAAAGTATTAAGGAAAACTCAAAATTTTCTGAAGGTTCTTGCCAGATAAAGGTATTCTACAGTGTGGCTTTCTTTTTTTTTTTTTTTTGTTTTTAATATGCTGATGAGTTTTAAAAATACTTTTTTAAGATCCTAAAACAATAACAGTTTTTAATGCCTGAATGTATTTGAGGGATGAGTTGATTTTGCAATAGAATTACTGCAACTTTTCTCTTGATGTTCAAAGAAGAGTAATTCAAAATGCATACCCTTTGTTATTCTATGTCTAACCAATAGCTTTTGAAATTCTTTTTCAATGCAAGGACAGTAACCCTGTTTTTCTAATTTTCTCAAAATACGTAGGCTGTTTTACACAAAGAGGGAGTTGCTATCAGACCTAATGAGTGAAAATTATTTTCTTGTATGGAATTGGTAGTGCAAGACTTCTTTGGCTCATTTTGCAGATTTCAAATAGTTCCTCTGCTGTGGACTTTTGTGCTTGTTAACAAGATCTTCAGCAGAAAGTAAAAAGCTATGTCTGCATGCAGTGGACTGGATACTTCTCACCTGCCATAGAGTGATGGATGTTCTTGTAGCAGCTGGGGAAAATAGCGTAACAGAGAGAAATATTAGTGTTGCATTGCATATTTTTGTGCAATATAGGCTTTGAATCTCAAAAGCCCTAACACTTGCATGTATTTCAGCACCATGTTCCTTGGAGTGCATTGCATAAATCTGAATTCCAGGCAGTGCTATGCAGACTTGCAAACCCTTCTTCTCTGAACTCTATTATTTATAAGATTAAAACCCCTGAGGTTTCAAATGGCAGGTTTATTGTCAAGTACAATGTACTTTTCATTCTGAATGGACAAAAGCCTTTGAGCTTACCTGAGTCTGCATGAAAACCTGCCTGCATGCCCTCAGTACTACTATGTATTAGTGCAGGCCAATTTTTTCTCCAGAGGTGTGAGACAAGCATCCTGTAGGGCCCTCCACCTGCACCACAGATATGCAGCCCATTGGAGAAGAGCTCTTTCTTTACAACCATTGGGTGAATGTCCTCCAGACAAAGCTAGAAGTATGGAGAAAATGTTATTTGTAGAAAATAGTTATCTGATCAGCTCAGCTTCTGGATTTCTTTACAACACACATACTAAGAGATGTTGAACGTTACAGATGTACTTGTTCTTAACTGCCATTCAATGAAAATGGCATGGGGTGGCCACAAAATATTTGTTCTGTATGTAGCTATTGTTTGGTATTTGTAGGGTGTGGTGAGTTAAAGTCAAAAAAAAAAAATGTTATGTATATACAGGATGGAGGAATTAAAAAAGATTTCATTAAGGCTTTTCAAATGTTTCTTGTGTATATCTCACATCTGCTTATGCAAGTTTAGTTCCAAATATCCTAGCAAAAAACCCCCCAACATTTAAACTGTGGTAAAGTTTATTCAGAAGCTAAGGCTTTATAAATTTTTAAATGGAGAGTGCACTATAAACTTCTAAGATGGCCATAAAAGACCATATTATGAGGCATTCTGTCTGAGGCATTTTAAAGAACCAAAGTTCTTCTTCCAAAGTGTCAAATGTCTTTCAGATGTGCCAGTGTTAATGAAACATATATTCATCAATCTTTAGGGTGGTAGGTTTTTACAGCTGCTTACCATTGCTACGTATGCACATAAAAATCTTCTCTCTTGTTCTTAAATCACAGGCAAGGGAAAAAAAAAGAAATATTTTTTTAACTAAAGAAGAGATATGTTAGCTTCTTTGACTTGAACTGCTCCAGCAAGTGATCTCAAAAAGCTTCTGACCACCCTGTATGCCATATGGGGGGTTTTTATACTGCAACTTTTAGTACTAATGAAGGCATACAAATAGATACCAGTTGAAGTTTTGTGAGATCTATCTAACTAACATTTTATTAGTTTTTGTCACAGAGATAACAGCTTTTGGACTTTGGACATAAGAATGAAAAAATAAATAATAGTTAATATAGGAAAGGGCATGTAGTTCTTGTTTAATGGATTAATAAGAACAATTAACCTTCTAGTGCATTAACATTTTAGGACTGAAATGTTTGTAAGTGAGCTAGTTTTCATTGTGTCCTTCTAAAGGTCAAAGTCAAAGTATTTCTGAGGAAATTTTAAGCTCAAAAGTTGGCATTTGCTGATGCTGTCTATCCAGTCATTCTATTCAATTCCAGAAATGGTCTACATTTAATACGAAGAAAAAATATGATATACATAGCTGATCAATGTAATTTATAAATGCATATCTAAATTATACTGTGTGAAACCAATAGGAATTTATTAAAGAATTAGAGAAGGAGTTATTTTCTTTAGTTTAATTTGTGTTATTTAATTGTGTATCTTTTGCTTCTAAGTCAAAGGTATTTTAAGTCAGGCATATTAGAATTATGCCAACAGACCATCAGAAGATTTATGTTAGACTAATGGCAGTAGTAATCTTGCTGATTTTAACATTCGAGTACACGAGTTGTCCTTGTTAATTTTGGTGACTTCCATGTGTCCATTGAGAAGGATGAACAAGTCAAAGAAATGGGCTGTGTTTATTAAGAGCCAAGATCTTGATACATCTATGACTTACAGATGCTCTCTATAGGCAGAGGGGAAATGAGGCATGACCCAGATGGTGAACCAGAGACTATTTTGAGGATTTGTCCTCACAAGTTTGGTTTGGAAAGAGGGATTTTAGAGGTACTGTAAGAAGAAGCATTGCAGGGAGCAAAACATAGAAGTTCTTTGGTTCTATAAGCAATTTTTTCTCTTTTTTCTTTTTTCTTTTTTTTTTTTCTGAAATCAGACTCATGGATGCAACTGTTTTGTGGTACAACTTTCCCTCTCCGAAATGTGCCAGGGGATGATTTAGGACTATGAATGAATTTTCATACTGTCTTTTTCTGTCTTTTCCATCTTTTGGCACATACTTTAATCTGTGTGTTGGGCTTTCCCTTTTAACTCCAGTTTGTTGGATGTGGTTCCTGCTGTCTTCTGTGGACTCTTCACAGCTGAGGAACCTATCAGAGGTGGCAGGTGAATGACTTCATAGCTTCCTCCTATGGTTCTATGGGGTCAAGCTCTTGGCTTTAACAGAGACTTTCTAACTGGCGACCAGTAACAAAAGGTGTCAGTCCTACATTGCTTGCAAGTTTCCTGACTCCTCTTCCCTGTCTGATGAAAGAGAAGATCTCAGCAATGATTCTGGAATGAACAGAAAATGTACAAGACTGGTGTTTTTCCCCATCTACTTTCAGATTTCTCTTTTCTTACCAGAACACTGTTTATTTTCCATAGAAATTATAATCTCTTGGGGGCAGGAGCTATGTCTTATGTGGCTCCAGTGACTGCATGAAAAGCCAAGGAAGCATTAGGGTGCTATTTGTTAAGCGAACCCCTTGCTGGCATTTAGTTTCAGGTTCTTTAATCACTCTTTTCTGTAAGGCCAGTCCACAATAGTCATTAGGCATTTTTTACTACGTAAATTATTAACTATTTTTCTATATGCTTATGATACTTCCATCTGCTCAGCTGCATGATTCAGCACTGAAAAACAGAATCAAGGAACAACCAAGAGAAAACTAAATTGTAGGATTTGTGTAAGATAAGAGAAGTATGTGGTCATATTATTTATCATTTATTTATATGATTGATGTGTCAACACCAGCAAGCAATCAGGCCAAGGGCTGATGATACTAGAAGCTGTAAAGGAGAACATTTGAAGGAAATTACAAACTTAAGTAGTGGACAAGGCACCTAGCCAAATTCAGAAAAGAGCACAAGGCATCTCAAGGTTCATAACAGCATAAGCCAGTTCAGAGGCACATAGTGTTGTATGGAGATTACTTAGTTTTGGATGCTAGTGGCAATCCACAGTTTCATGCTGTTTAACCTTTGTTTTGGGGCATTGCAGATTTTGTAGGCTTCAGAATGGAAATTAGAACTAGCAAAGGTCTGGAAGGTGAGCTATTTGCTTCATGGGCTTAGGCTGTTTGCTTGACTTCTCAGAAGAATTCTTTTATATGTGAAGGACAATGTCAGAAGAGTTGTAGAGATGCTTTTTAGACAGTGATGCACAGGCAGAGAATGGCACCTGTCACAAATGGTGGGGAAACCCCATAATCAGAGGCTAAAGAGAGAATTCAGGTGTGTTCTGTAATGAATTCTATGAAAGGTAAAAGTGGCTCAAAAGGAGCTCTATTAAAGACTCAATACACTTACTGAAATGAAGATTTCTTGATAGCTTCAGATGGCATCTCTTGGCAGATAAGCTTGAAGAACCTGTACCATAATCACCACATTATTGTTATATATATATATATTATTAATTTATTAATAGTTATTCTGTGAAAATTAAGCCACTGAAAAGCAAGCTTGTCTCAAAGTTGACAAAGTTAGTTGTAAATTAACTAAAATTAACTAAAGTGACTAAAAAGATATTTGACTTAGGCAGATTGCCTAAACTATCACATAAATTTCAAGACAGCAGTAGAACAGTAGCAGAACAGTGGTAGAACAGTAGTAGAAATGTTTTTCTTTGTTAGTTGTGAATTCTTCCTTACACCTCTGTCTAAATGTTTTGATCCTTTTGGTTGTGTGATTTATAGAAAGGAAATTTCTCTGGCTAAAAGACCAAAAAGATATGTGAAATTTTCTCAAGCCAACAGTGCAGTTTGAGAGGACCATGCCAAAATACAGAAAACCAGAGTTTAAATTACCTTTTGAAGAGCAAAAGAAGAAATAAGTGGAATGCTGTCCTTTGTATATTTCATGGGATATGGCTGAAAGGAGGTGCAGAGGGGAGAAATCAGGTCTCAGCTCACCAACAAGTTTCCCCTGATAGTGCTGACAATAAGGATACAGAAAATGTCCATGCAGTTTTTAGAAGTACAATGTCTCCCTGTTGGGCCAGGTTGAGTATTTTGTCACCAAAGCAGGCAGGTACCCTTCCCTAACTAGCTAAAACCACATCTCAAAAACGAATGTAATTTCAAATTGTTCAGTACCCATAGTGAAGGCAAAGAACAACACTGTCTCCTAACATGGTTTTGGTATGTAATTGATGAAGTACCTGAAAGAAAATCATGTGTTCATGATTATTCATTGTTGGTCTTGTCAAATAGCAAGCAAAATACTCAGCAGAATTCCTTTCATGGCATTTTGTTGGCAGTGAAATCTGTAGGCAGGGGACCAACTGTAAGCAGTAGTTAGCAGTAGTTAGCAGTAGTTACACTTGGTCTTTAACATAAAAGAATTTTTTGTTAATGAAGTATAGAAATATACAAGTTTTCAAAAATAAGCTCAGTACCCTGACTTTTATTCTATTATATAGTGAAACCTGCTGTTAGAGACATCCCACTTTCCTGTTCAAAACTTTGAGGATGGTTAGCATAGGTAAACAGCCTAATCCTGCTCACTCCTGGCTAGAGGCTTCCCTACCTTGTCTTCCTAACCTCTCCTACACTCCACAGATACTGCTACAGGTCAATCTGGAGATCAAAGATTTTGCAGTTTCATTTTTACGTACTTTGTTTTTCCTGCTAATTTAAATTTTCCTGCTAAATTTAAATGTAACAATACCAATATACAAAAATATACAAATACGTAAGTATGGAACCCACGTTTCTCAGCTAATAACTAGCCCACAAACCAAAAAATCCCAAACTAGTCCGGAGCAGCTGAGCTTGTCCCACTCAGGGAGGCAGGAGAAGACGACCTGTCTCGATGAACACTGTTCTCCTGCAAGAAAACAGGATTCACAATTAGTAGTGGCAGAGGAAGGAATGACAGCCAAACAAACCCCACATCAGCCAGAGCCCAGGGGAGTGACCTCTGCAGTACCATTTTGTGCTGAGGGCCCTGGTCAGGAATGCATTGAAAAAAAAGGAAAAAAGGCTCGTCTGATTTTCAGCAGTGCTGTCTGTCTCTTAAGAGCAGGAGGAAGTGCAGTAGAATAGGTACGGCTTTACCATGTACTTGTCCAAAATATGATAAGGGAAAAAAATTGATGTCTTTGAGGTGTCTCAGTGGCAATCCCATAAAATCAGGGAAGCTGTTTTGGTCCCACTCCTATCAGAATCTACTGGCGATGGGGCCTAAAGCAGCTGTGATCCACCTGGGATCACAGAGCTGGGATGTCTTTGGCTCTGAGCTCAGTATTATCCCTGCATTTGGAACAGAAAATGCAGATGTTGGATGATTCAAGAAATATCAGATTAAGTTAAACTTATTACTGTGTTATATCAGATAAAATTTCAAGTTATTTCTTCAATCAGAATTTATTGTATGACTGCATCGTAATAAGGATTTCAGCAATGTGATGAAGCTGTACATTTGCAGTAAACGAAGCACCTGTGTTTATTGCAAGTCTGTGCACAGAGCTCCATCTGCATAGATTCTCGTCAGTCAAGCAGATGTCCCTATAATAATTCTTTTTCTCTAATGAGAAATGGAGGTAGGATGCCATTTGTATCAGGGCTGTTATGTGATTGACATATGTCTAGGCTGAAGCAGAAGCAACATCCTTTATGAACAGAAAACAAACCAGTGAAAAAGTTGAGACACAGAAGGCTCTCCTTGTTCATTTAAAGAACAGCAAGTGGAACAATTGTAAGAATACTGGTTGTGTTGAAGATCTAAGTAAAATTTGTGCATGTATATATTTGCCTGGTGTCGTATGTAAGTATGTACACACATCTGCAATGTAAAAGGTATATAGTTTTGGTCATTAATTACTGCTTTTAGCTTTAGCATTTTATCAAAGTTTTCCTAAAAAATATCTTCCACAGTAAAATTATATCTGCCTATAGATTTATAGAAAAATTCAAGAAACCACATTTAATGCAGAAATTAGCTGAAGCATTAAAATTACAAGAAAAGGTGCATTAAGAAAATGTATCCAGTTTTTTTCTCAGAACTGAATGTCCAGCTGGACTCTGAGCCTTTATGAAAATTTTGTACAAATAACCAACAGCAGCCCAATCAAACTCACATTTAAACTGGACTTCTCTGAATAATGCTCTGATTATCAAATGAAACTTATAATTTTATCCACTTAATTTCTTAATTTAATTGAATTTTCTCAATTTTTAATGTTGATGTTTCTTTTAAATAACAAACGAAACATACGCATATGTGCAAGTATTACACAATTTAACAAATGTTATGGATTATATAGCTGCCACATTATTAGACCCATAACATTCAAGCCTTTGCTTTGGTACAAATGAACTGGTAGTGGGTAGCAGGTCATCATTGCCTGCTAGGGATAAGAATAGCTTTATAATTTCACATTTTTTTTTATCCAGATAAAGATGGCTTTAAATTATCCATTTTTTTCCAGGGTGCTGTGTATTTAAAAAGTGTAGGAAGGAAAACATGAAAACACACTGCCTGTTGAAGCAAATTAGGAGCAAAAATGAAGTAGAAAAAATTTCCCTTTTCCTGAGTGGCTTACAACTAATGTGAGTTTCTTGAAGTTTTACATGCCTGCAAAATGATAAATATATTGGAAAAAGGAAAGGAAATATGAAAGAGTAAGCTGGCCATATAAAGCAGCTGATGTAAAGATGGAGAGACATAGCCATAGAAACTAGTCACATAAATAGTCATGAAATGAAAAGTTTCAGATTTGTATTGAAGTAAAAAAAAACTACTTAGAGAAAGGCCAACAGGCCAGACTAAATAATCCTCGACTTAACGTCCAATTCTGAATCACATATTAGCTGCAGAGATTTTAATGTAAATATGCCATTACACTGTCATTACAGTGATCAGGCTGCATGGCTCACAGGTCACATCTCAGCCACTGTTAATTTTGCAGGCAAAAGCTTTTTTTCTCTTGAAATGTTAATAACTTTCTATTAGTTAATGTAGCGTGACTAAAATTCAGATTAGATATAATTCATTTTAATATCTGTGACTGGCTATCCCGATCATTTAGCAATGGTTTCCAGCTGAATACAAGATGCTAAATTGGTCTCATTTGCATAGCCCTGTTAAAGCAGTGCCATTCTCTAAATGTAGGCATCTTCAAATTAATTTAAAAGATTATTTTTTTCTGATTTTGCTACCAGGATAAAACCTTTTGCATTAGTTTTAACAACTAATTGAAGTTACTGTGAGCCTAACACACATCTTTTTCCTTCTTTTCTCAGTAACAAATGACTAGTTAATATCATTAACCAGTAAGGGGAAAAAAATTCACAGTGCTTTTGATTACTAAAATGGCCTAATTTGGGAGCTACAGACAGACCAACTACAGCTATTTTCCAGCACTGAAATTAATACCCTTTCTTACTCTTAAGCACACTTAGCTACATTGCTGTACGTCAAAAGTTAACACTGGACTGACCTTGAAATGATCACTGAATCCACTGGGTTTATTTAAAGATCTGCTATAAAACATATGTTCTTTTAAGGTGCCATTTAGCTAAACTAGGCAGGACCTTTACTGGTTCCTGAAAGAGTTCAGCACACTGGAAAATGTGGATTGTTATTAATCATTAATATTCTTCCCTTAATATGCACATATAACACCATTTAATGGTAATGGAAGATACATTAGCTCTAGGAGAGAATTAGGAGAGAATGGCCTTCCAACTTATCAAGCCCTATCTTCAAGCTCATTTCAGTAAACATGTGTGTGGGGTTGCTCTGGGACAGTGGCTTGATACAGTCTTGAAGAGGGAAGGTCAGAAGCCATTTTCTTTTAAATTAAATGTAAACAAGTAAATAAGTCTATTACTTGTATTGTACTAGTCAGTATGAATCACATATTTCACATACAATATATACTGCTGCATCCAATTGAAAGTAATGCCTTTTGAATACTAATTAGAGAACCACACATGCAAGGACATAAATCAGCTCTGATTTTTTTTTTTATTATTTGCATTATCTCAGCACCTAAAAGCACTCATGGATGAGCCAGGAACTCCATCATGCCAGTGTGTGTACAAACATATGCACTCATAACCCGAGGAGGATCAAAAGAACTTTGAAACATCAGAGATGAGACCATTCTTCCTCCTCATTTACATACATGAAGTCAAGAACAAGGTCAGAAAAAAACAGAATAATGAAAGTGTCATGGACTGACACTGCATCAGATTATGTAGCTGTAAAAGTCTACATGCTTCACACTGAAGGAATTTACCAGTCTTTAATTTAAAATAATTGAGAGATGTGAAAGAAATTGTCAAGGGTTGAAATAGTAGTTAATATGCTTTCATGTTTCTTTACCACTTCAAAATTTTTGATGCCTCTGTCATACATTTGCAATAAAATCCTAAGATTGCTTAACACTACGGAGTGTTATCTATCTATTTGTCAAAATCTTTTGCATGAGTCAAAAAAACCAAACGTGTAAAAATTATAAAATATTTTAGATTCACCTGCAGGGCAAAACATTATTACTTTTGTTTTCCTATTATTGTTAGAAGCACAATAACTATTTATTTAAGAGGGTAAATACAAAGGAAAAAAATCATGATCTCTCCATCAGCCTTAGAGCTTGATGGCTGTGAGAGAAAACAGTTCAGTCTCAGTGTGAGGCACCACCTGAACACCAGATGTAAAACAAGTCTGTATGCAGTGTCAAATCTGTTAATCTGCTAATATGTATTTTTACATATGTTTATATATATATATATGAAATCTGCTTTATGTATTTCTCTGTGTATATCCCTTTATGTTTTTCCAGCAGGGTTCTTGCTCAGACAATTTAAATGTGATTTTCTCTATCTCATCTACTTTCACTTAAAAACCACAGCATGTTCTGGAGTGCTTTGTCTGCTCAAGTTTTAAACGATTACCAGCTCTTTCACTGGGAGTCTTTTCTGATCCCTGGCTAGATTTCCTTCTCTCAGCTGGTCATAAAACTACCCATCAAGCTCATGAAAATCCTTATGTGCAAGAATGTTAGACAGATGTGCTTTTGCATTTGAAATTAATTTGCACCCATTTTTACATAGTAATGAAACATTCTTGTGCAGGATTAGTAGACAAAATGTATATCCTTCATAATTAACTGGTCACTTAACCAACCTTGAGTCTGGTCTAACCAACCTTTGGCATAGCTCTCTCATAAAAAACAGAGGTTTGGGTTGGTTTGCCTTTTTATTTATTTATTTTTTTAAAATTAATTTCAATAGAATACTAAGAAGCATAAATTTGATTCTGGTAGGATAAATACCAAGCTTTTTGTAAATACTGACTGGAATTGCAATATTAGATATAAGAAGGCTTGGACCAATTTTAATATCCATTACAGTGTAGAAGTAAGTAAAACTGAGACTTGAAATCATCCAAACTTTGAGAAAGTTCAGAACTTTACTGGTGGCACAGAGGGATCCAGGAGATCACTGGCACAACACTACCATAATCTTTTGAGAACTGTTAATTTTGAATTGATAATTTAGTTTTTAGATGTCTTCTTAAAGTAATTGTCCCATATAAATAGGTTCAGTTGTTGGAACTTGGGAAATAAAAGTACTGTAGGAAGCAGAAATGTGTGGAAAAACTGTCAGCTCTACACAGATAAAACAAAGGCAGCAATATTCTTTTCTGAACCTGTTGGGCAGCTAGTCATAGCATAGAGGTTAGCACATCTATTAACTATATTTTCTCCAATTTGCACACACTCCTGTCACTGAGGTTTCTCAGGGCTGTGCTGGTTCTGGTCTGCCTCCTTCTCCACAAGTGTGGCAGGTAGGATTAGTATTAAGGAAGGCCAGATGAGTTTTTTGCTTGGATGGGGTGAGGAAGGCTACTTCTAAATATTTTAATTGCTTCCACTTTGACTGGGAGTAAAAGGGCTTACAAATGGCATTTCTTATCAGCAACCACAGGCTCCAAGAACACCAATCTGTTTTACCTTGTCAGTGAGTGAAAGGGTTTATGCACAACCCAGTTTTACATTGACTAAATTCATTGTTCTGTTCCATTGTTGCCATTGCTATTTTTCTCTGAGGTCATATGATTTCAGAATCATTTTATATATATTTGATCTCATCTATTTTTCAGAGACGAGCCACATGACTTGTCAGAAATTCACTAGGAAGAAGGAAGGTGTCCTGGTTTGGGCCAGCAGTTAACCATGACAGAAGGTACTTGCTGTCTGGGGTGGGCTGTGGTAAGAAATAAGTGTTAGGTTAAAATCTAACAGATTAAAGTGCTAGATTAAAATCTGCAGTGATTGACCCTAGAAAGTTCAGCCTCCTGCTTCAAGACCATTTCATTTAAACAGTCAAAAAAGGTTCCACCCTTTCAGAACTGCAAATGCAGATCACCTTATTGCATTTGTGTATTAATGGAAAAGAAAATGCAGCATCCACACCAGGGAGTCTCTAATAGGAAATGATGTGGTGCAAGGGTGGCTTGGTTGATGGGCTGGTTTTCAAAATCAGGAAAGTGAAACAAAACCATGTAATTTCACTGGTCAGTTGGAACCAGCTCCAGATAGCTCAAATAAATCAAAGCAATCTGAGAGATTTTTTTATCAGCCAGTCCCTCCATTTAAAAAATAAAGTGTGAAGCAATCCTGAGCAGTTTATGGATATTTTGTTAGTAGAAGAAGAAAATAAATTCACTGGATAAATTATGCATTACAAATTATTCCCTCAGGATCCAATTCAGAATACTATTACATTGCAAAATTCTGGACTGTATTTATAACTTTGGCTTAGATCATACAGACACATAACCACACACTCTAAGCATTTTTCCTAGGGCCTTTCCATTCTAAGTACAGTACTTAGCAGATGCTCTTGCATGTTGCGCTTCAAGCCAGCCTGATGCACCTACTTTTCCTCATGAAAAGTGGCTTCTTTCACAATGCATAAGGCATAAAGTGTTTTGTGGTTTACTGCTGGACTGAAGAGGGAGATTATTCCAGCTGCCCATATATAAAGTCTATGCTTAAGTTCATAGGTCAGAGAATTCTCCAGCCAGGAACTAATAAAGCTTGTTGTGCCTTCTGAAATTCCTGGTTTAGGAACACAGTTCTTGCAATATGACTGTGGCCATAGAAAGAAATAGGCCCTTTATAACGTTCGAAAAATAGCATCCTTTATCTACCCCCTAAACTGTAACAGGAATATATAGTGAAGTGTTCAGCATGTTCTTTTTTCTAGATCTATATCCTCTAGGGCATTGAACTGAAGTTACTTGTGTCTCAGATCAAAGTCATTTCACTAGAAAGTTAGGTTGAGCTTGAAGGCACAGTCTCCTAAGAGAAGGTCAATGGTTTATCCATTACAGCACCCAACTCCAAATTATTTTTGCAATTAGTAATATTTATATCTGTTTTTACAGTGTGAAAGAATAAAGAAAGGATAGTCAGCATTTTCAAGAAATACAAGTTAAAGGTGTCCTATCATTTAAAATGATATATCATGTTAGAAGGGAAACTTAAAAGCTGGCATATGCAATCTAAAATTAAATACAGATTTTGAATTTCAGGCTGTGAAGCTAAAAAGATCAAAGGAAACTCTTTACAGTTCTTTGGAATTTGGTATTATACTTCCCGGGAGGTCATTTACTCCCATAATTTAGTCTGACTTATTTTGGCTTCAGTTCCATTAAAAGTATGTAGCAAAAAGAAGGCCTCTTTTTACTTTAATTTTTAACTGCAACCTGTCAGTTAAAGGGAAAAAAAAAAGGAAAAAAGAGTGTCTGGAAGAGGATGATCTACTGAAGTACTAATAGCTTTCAAATCTTTTGACTTTTTGAGCCTGATAGGGCTTGAAACTTATCTGGAAAGATTGTATTTTAACCCTTTTGACTGTTCTTGGACATAATGTGTGCTTTTATTGAAAGGGAACTTATTCACTGCCCTTGAACATATCCTGTCATTTACACAATAATATCTCCCTTTACTGTGATGCCTTGACTTATTGAACAAAATAATAGGGAGACCCCAAGTTTAAGGTTTCTATTGCCACACATCAAAAGCACGCCCGTTATAAGTTGAAGTATCCAGAAGTTTACCTACTGTCTGGAGAATCCCAAAAATGAGCAGGATACCTGCTGGGATGTGAAGGCAATGCTGATGGGTCTGAGCAGACCAAAATGCAGTCTTTACTTTGCTGCATTTTGGGAGCAAGAAAACCAAGAGTACCTTCAAAAGGATGACAAGAATTTAAAAGTACTTTTGCCTTTCATAAAAGATGTGGTTAAACCCTGAAGTCTCGTTATTTATTTTATCTATATCAGTTTCCACAAACAGGACTTAAAAAAAAAAAAATAGGACATGCATATACTTTATCTTCTAAGACCACATTAATACCATCAGGTGGGAACAGCAGAGGTGGAAACAGAATGCTCTTAACTGAAATAGGAGCCACCTTCCCTCATCAGCACCTCTCTATCTTCCACTGGGGAACGAAAAGAGGCAGCACAACAAGTAAATTTCTGCAAGAGGTTGTTCTGGGCCTGATTCAAGGCTGGGGGATGTGGCAGAGATATCTCATCTGTGAAAGGGTTTTTCCCCTGCTTGACATTTAGGCTTTCAACTGATCCTGAGGAGAGTTCCAGCAGAACCATCCAAGAGGTGTAATCCAGCATTCCTTTGTTATACTGTAGGATGAATTTGCAGAAGCAACTATGAGGACAATTCAGTCTTAGAGGTTGTTGGTGATGTTGCAATATATTTATGTTTATATATATATGTGTGTGTGTGTATTTCCTTCTGTTTTTTACCACATCTTTTAATTATTTGTCATCTTACACTGCAGCAGCTGTTCTGTAGCAATTTCAGTGGGTTGCACGCATGTGATGATGAGTCCTTATTTGTGTGGCCCTTCTCTACATGTTGGCTTTCGCTTGCTCTCTAATTTGTTACAGAGTGAAGTTTTTGAGTGGTTTTTTCCCTTCTCTGTAATGCAATAGGGTAAATAAAGCTGCAAAAGCAGGTGTGGACCAAAAAGAACATGATAGACTGGCCTTGTTTCTGGCACACAGGAAAACTGGGGCTCTTACTGTTCCATTAGTCTAGTGTATACTAATAATTTCCCAGAAAGATATGTGCTTGAAAATATCTTTTCATAAGATTAATGCTTTGGAATACATAGCTGTTTCCATCTGGCAAAACCAAATGGATTAGAAATGTTACAAATGTTTTTTTGCAGTAAAAGGAGTAGTGGCAGAAGCGAGGTTAATTCTTCTCTTTTCATGCAGGTATCTTCTTAGAAGAGAAGTGATTAAAGGAGTTTCTTTATTGGCATAAAAGTGGTTTTCTAATCTTGTTGAAGTGACTAAAATGTGTTTGAAGAGCCAGATAAAAGCACAGACTTCTTATTTAATGAGTTACCAGTTATATGTTCCACTGTTTATTTTGCTCTGTCATTGAAGCATATTTTCTTTAAATATATTTTCCTTCACTATAGTCAAGAGGTAATAATGATGCAAGACATTTAGAATGAAATTCAACATTAGGTACTAAAGAATAGTTCTCTCCCAAACTTGTATGTTTGCACTGACAAAGCCAGAAATAGAGATTTTTAAAAAATGTTGAGCCTATCTTAATTTTTAGGTATACCTGGGACAGTATCAGAATTTGCATTTAAATTTGTCTGCAAGTTTCTTACTACACTGAGGGTCTATTCCTGCCACTGTGACTCTCAAAATTATTATGCTGATCTACTAATGTCAGGAATCTGATTCCCAAAATCTATTTTCAGTTATCTGTTTTTTAAATTTTTTTTTCTGTCACTTCTTAATTGAGTTAAATTATTTTCTTTACTTAGGTATCAAATATCCAAGCCTATTAGAAAAACAATTTGCATTATAAAACAAGTATCTGTTAAATCACAGATGATAGAATGCCCTCTCCCCCCCACATGCTAGAAGAAAAAGCCTCACTAGAGTCAAGGAAATACCTAGCTAAAAAGGCTACAATTTTACCATGCTGCAAATGTTCTCTGCTGGTATTAGATCCTTCAGTGGAAAATTAGGTACAGACCTAGGTTGTTTATTGAACTAAAGGCATATATGTGCTAAAGACGGCTCTCTGTTCTTACAAAGGTATCGACTGTTTCTGTCATCATAGAATTCCCCACTATGCTTTACCACAGGGGAAGGAATAGATCCAAAGCAGAGAAAGAAAAGGTGTCTGGGCACATGGAGAACTTCCCTGAACAGCAGTGGCTTTTTGGGCTTCTACCTTGTATTTTATTACGAATAATAATTAAAAAAAAAAAAAATCCAAAGGCAAAGCTGAGATATGCAAAATGAGGCTTACCTGTGATCTCTGAGGACCTGGTTCTCCAACAAGCAGCATGCATTCTCTACATCTGGACAACTAAATGGGTTGACCTTCACTGAGTATACAATAGATTCATAGGTTACAATGGTCATGAGGAAATTTCACTGCAGCGTGGAATATGGTTAACCAGACAGTATAGCATGTTCGCAAAAGTTCGAATTGTAGCTACTCCTCATAGAAATAGTTAAGCCTTATATTAACTCTTCTCAGCAACTGAGATTCTCCATGTTAAATATTTCTTTTTTTTCCTATTCCTATGTCCTCTTATCTAAACCTGGCTGCCCTCTCCTCCCCCAGAAATTGCAAGAGTTGGAAGGCGCCGCAGTCCAGCTTCAGTATCCATTGAGATCAAACCTAAAGAAATGGACCCATCTCTATTCAAAATGAATTTCCTTTATACAAAAAGCACAAAGGAAACTGAAGCTACATTTCTAAATATTGAAAAGCAAAGAATAAAAGGTGACTTTTCCCTTAAAGTGTTCTATGCCAACGTCATTTAGTGCTTTGGCAAATCCCAGGATATTCTAGGAGGACTAGTTTAGGGTAGCAAGCCATGCACGTACCTTTTCATCAGACCCTTATTTTCAAACAGGCCTGTGGAAATTCCAGTGCTCTGAACCCTCACAGGGGGATGGAGCAAATAGAAAAGATCTTGTTAAAACTCTCCTTCTCCAAAGACTACTTTTTTTCCTTCTTTTTTAAGTACTGTTCTCTGGGAAAAGAGAAACTGGGTTTAGCTGAATATGTCCCCACCATGCCAACATCTAGTATTTTCCTGTGTTGGTCAATGACACCACTCAGTTGTGGCATCGCCTCCTATTTGTCTCTGGGTAGGGTGCATGAAAGGAAGCTGAAATGATAGATGAAATAGCTTAAGTACATGGATAGATTTCATGAGATCATTCTCTATGCTAAGGCTTTGGCTCTTACTCTATAAACACGATTAACTATCATTACTATTTAATTCCACAGGAGCAGTGGTTACACAAGACTACTACCTTGCTCTCATGTGCTGCTTTGTGCCACTCATCTTCAACATGGAATTTTAGCATTAGGAGTACCTTGAATATACTTCTGTCATCCTTAACAACCCCTCCTCTGAACTGTGCTATAGTCTTTCCAAAAATCTCTCATGGAGGATTTTGATTTTTTTCTCTCTGTTATCCCTTTTTCTATCTTCATTAAACCAGCCTTTTGATACCTTTCTTTTCTGCCTAGAAACAGCTTATTTTTCTTTATGTTTTGTGATTACTTTTTTTTTTTTCAACCTCTGCTTACTTCTGAGAAGTGATACTTCTCAAAGTGGATCTTCATCCCATGGGGTCTCTTTTCACAAGAGTAGATCCCCTTCTTTGTACTCCAAACTTCTACTACAAGCTGTTTAAAGACATTTATGGTATTTTGAAACACTACTTGGATGATTTTTATATAGAAATTACAATCAAATAATAGAGGGATATTGAGATTGCAACATTATGCAAGGAGAGTGCCACAATTTAAGCAATTCATTAAGGTTTAATGAAGCTTAGATCTCATCAGAAAAACTTGATCTCTTTTGATGAAATCTTTAGGATATTAGATTTCCTTTGCACTGACATAGGAAGAAATTACAGTTTTTATGTGAAGTGTTTTGATTTGATATCACCCAACATTTTATTACAAAACTTGGGTATTACAAAGTCAATATGATACATATTACATGGGTTAAACATGACACTGATTTCAAAATGTAGTAGGAAGTGCTGGATCATCCACCAAATATGGTAATTTCTAGTGTACTAATCTGACTATATTTGATATTTTAATTCATTATGTTGAATAAAATAGTCAAAATAAGTTGTAAAAGCACTAAGACTATAATAGAGAATATAAATAAGAGATGAAGCAATAATGAAAATCGTTATATGGTACTTTGGGCACAATTAATATGGGCACAATCAAACTGTGTTTTGGTGAAGGTAAGGTCATATATTCAGGAACAACAAAAAATTTGTGTGGGCACTTAAAGGAGATTGCACTTGTCCTAGAAAACAATTACGTTGAAAGGCAGGTGAAGAATGGTTCTGTGTAAAATTTCTGTGTGACCATGAAGCCAAAAGGTCCTGTGTTACCCATGGTGAGGAAAAAAGAGACTGTAAGTAAGAATCTCTTTTGCCTCTATGGTGAGCAATGACCTCACCTGAAATACTGTGTCTTTTTCCAGAAACCAGACTTGCAGAGATGAAGAACAATACAAGAGGAGTCTGAGAAGAGAGAGGGTAATAATTAAAGGCCAAATAATCTGCTGTGTATTGAGAATCTCCAAGAGCTCTTCCTATCAATTTGTCGAAGTGAAAATGAATGGCTGATTTAATTGCAGTCTATAAGCATGTATATGAAAAAGAAATGTGATAATACAGGCATCTTCAGTCTAATTAATAAAAGCACAATATTCAGGGAATCCAAAGGACCTCTCAAAGGCCTGATTGAAAAAAAAATGTATAAATTTGTCATGGTCAGGACTGTTAATCAGTGAAACAATTTATGCAGAACTGTGGTAGTTTCTCCATCACTGAAAACTAAAATATAAGAGCTGCCTCTTGTTTTTCTGAAAGAAAGGAAAGACTGAGAGAGGCTGAATTCAAAGCAAGTCTGTGGTATACAAGAGGTCAGACAAGACGTTTAGATGTTCCCTTCTGTTTTCACAGTCTATGAATCTAAGCAGGTACTGATTCAAAGAATTTATCATCTTGTCTTCTATGGGATTACTCATATACTTTAAGTTGAACAGGTGTTTAAGTGCTTTGCTGGATCAGGGCCAAGCAGAGCTAGTGTCATGGCATTTCAGTGCCCCTTCGACTGCTGTGGCGAACAGGACTTCAGGCTGGTAAAATACCAGCAGTCATACTGCTCCAAGTAATTGGCTTAGAAAACGATGTAGATTGAATGGTGCAACCCGGTCTAATTTTGAAAGGAAGGGTGTACTGGACTGAATTGTGGAGTTCCACACATGGAAGTTACAGTTTTGTAGCTCAAGTTA
The DNA here is from genome assembly GCF_003957555.1 of Calypte anna. Lineage (NCBI taxonomy): Eukaryota > Metazoa > Chordata > Aves > Apodiformes > Trochilidae > Calypte > Calypte anna. Next base: position 18,040,076 of record NC_044253.1, on the reverse strand, counting down.
TGAACAGAAGAGGGTTTTGGAGTCCTATCACATTATTAGTCCAGGATGTACTGCTATAAAAGCACCAGTCTTGCAGGGAGATGCATCACTAAGGTAGCAATTCTCTTCAGATAAACTACATTCACAGTAGATGACTATTAGAATCGCTCTCTTAACTGATGCAGCTACAGTGGTATTGCATGGTTGTGTAGACAGTCTCTTAGTAACATATATCATTGATTGTGGCTTTCTTCCTTTCTCAATCCCTATCCTATGTAATAACTAGTTTAATGATCTGATTTATATTCAGAAATGTAGGATTATGTCTATGTCTGGGCAACAGTACCTGAACAATCTACACAATTCACCTGGCTTCTATTTGTAGCAGATCAAAATAAAGTTCTAAAAGGAAGAGCTGGATGGAAGGGATCTACTGAGAGACCTGTCACTGCACCAAGTCATTGGTGCAGCTTTTATCTGACAGCTTTTGTATGGGTTACCTTTACCTCCCTTACACTCAGCATTGCTACTGGTAAATGCTCCTTTTCTGATACCTCCTCAGATTTCTCCATCCATTTATCTGCTAATGTTCCACCAGTATGTTAATGGAAAAAGAGCTGTGTGAAGAGCTAAATGCCTTCTTGTCCTCTTGACATCACTATTTTATTGACTGTAGCAGCTAAGTGAAGTATTACATTTGGAATTACATTTGGAACTGTTACAATTCTGTTTTTTCCCAACTTTCTCAAAGTACATTTGGGAGTTGCTGGCTCCATTCAGAATGAAGATGATAAATACTCAGTGGTATGGTTTGGCCACAATGCTGATCTCATGAGAAATAAAGCCAGTCCACCTAAACTCCATGGTACTACTCAGTACATCAGGAAAACCTCAGCCAATACGCTCAGGTTTACTAAACTTCCTGTTTAGAAACTTCTCTGGGCCACATTCTGTGCCTGCTGCTGTGCCAGGTAAAGTAGAGGAACTGGAAACACATAAGCTAGGAGGTCTCCTCAGTGGCTGGGCAAATATGCTTGTACATTTAGGATGAGTTCTTCAAAAGGCACTTCATGTGCAGAAAATCTCAGCATACTCAAGGTGGTGTGCAAACAGTGCTGATAACTACTCAGAGGGCCATAGCAAGCCGTCTTGTCATAGGGCACTCCTGTTCAGCATCACCTCAGCCATTGGGCTCAGGGCTGAAAGAGCAGAAATAGTTCTGCCTCTTTAAAGGGCTCATCTCTTTCAAATGATATGTCAAGGAAAGCTTGACAGGAAACGGATTCACACTTAAGTGGGCACACATTCTTGTGCATGTCTTGTGCAGTTATCTTGTAGAAGATAACTGCAAAATCTTTGGGGTTTGTTGTTTGCATTGAAAAGCCTTCAAGCGTCTTCCTTGGTAGATCTGTATATACAGTGCAATTATGCATGCATCAAACAGTAAATGAAAATAAAAGACATTTCATGTTAATTACACTGGAAAGTCACCATATTGTGATCATACACCTCCACTACTGCTGCTCGGCTAGATATCCCACTTTCACGCAAACAACAAAACCAAATTGAATTACATAAAAAGAAGCTACATACTGACTCCCAGCAGTATGTTTTGACAAAACACTTTGTCTACTTAAATGATTTCAGATGCTGTAGTCAAAAGCCTTGACTGCAAATAATGGGTTCATAAAACCTATCTTTAAAATTTTACCTGACAGTAATGCTGTGCAAATATCTGCACTTCTAGTTCACCTTCTCCACTTGTTTACATCAGGATTTTAATAGAGTGGCTGTCACAGAACAACAGCTAAAGGCCACTGCTTGATAAGTTGCTGTAAAAATAGGCTGTTTAAAATGAGAATTTCCTTCCTAAATTCAGCCATCACAAAGAGGTGGTGGTTAGGAAAACTATTAAAGAGAGACAATTTCTAGGATGACTGCAATAAAGTCTTTTTGAGTTCAGAGACATTCTACCCAGCAATGACTTTGTAAGAAACTACATTTCCCATCTGTCTTAAATTTTACAGAGAAATGACAAAAGTATGTGCAAACAGATATATAAAGGAAAAGTCAGGAGAGAGAGAGGAAGAGAGAGAGGAAGAGGAAGAGAGAGAGAGAGAGGAAGAGAAGAGGAAGAGGAAGAGGAAGAGGAAGAGGAAGAGGAAGAGGAAGAGGAAGAGGAAGAGGAAGAGGAAGAGGAAGAGGAAGAGGAAGAGGAAGAGGAAGAGGAAGAGGAAGAGGAAGAGGAAGAGAATGAAAGGAAGAGAAAGAGAGAGAGAGAGAGAGAGAGAGAGAGAGAGAAAGAAAGAAAGAAAGAAAGAAAGAAAGAAAGAAAGAAAGAAAGAAAGAAAGAAAGAAAGAAAGAAAGAAAGAAAGAAAGAAAGAAAGAAAGAAAGAAAGAAAGAAAGAAAGAGAAAGAAAGAAAGAGAATGAAAGAATTATATCACTACTGCTTAACAACCTAAAGAAATCAATTAAACACTAAGGAAAACCTTCAAAGTTTACCTATACATAAACACCTAACCAAAGATATTTTTTCAGTCAGTGCCCTACCACTGAGCTGCTGGCTTTCCCCATGCAGAAAGCTTTCAGAAGATAGCTGGACATGAATGGCTCAACATTATCTTCAGGCAAGCACATCCAAGGCCCAGCTCACAAGAAACCACCCTACAAAGCAGCAGGTCTATACTGAATTGCTTTCATAGGGTATGAGGTATGGGGACAGAATCTATTTTAGCCTCTCACTTCTTTCATGAGGAGATGGCATGATTTGGAAAGAGGTTTACTTTGCTCTGGCAAAAGGATTGTGTAGCCACTGCTGTGCCCTTCTGCCATGAGGCAGATTTGTGCATTTCTGAATTTTCTCAAAAAGAGAGTGACTCTCCATCATCTCTAATAGCTGATTAAGTGGCTGGATCCTGTCTGAATTAATTTCTCATGCAGAGTGAAATTTCTGTGGAGCTACTTGTAAAGGAGAATTTCAAAGCCAGAAAGGAGGGGGAGTTGCAGAACAGCTTAATCTATTTGGTTTGGTTTAATCTAATTTTATTTTGTGCCAAATGCATCATTGCTCTCTGTTTGAGATTGTCAGTCTCAGTCGATTTTTTTTCTACCCAAAGCCTTGGAAACATAGTAAATAATACTGTTCTGTTAAATATATACACTATGCTCCCTTGTATTTTATCAGATCTAGAGATATTTATGACCACTTAGTTAGAAAGTATAAAGTAGTTACATAGTGGGGCAACTTGTGTTTTTTGCCTTGGGTATAGTTTGATTTTGTGGTATTGTCTTTATTGTTTTTAGTGTGCCATTGTCTTTATTTGGTTTTGTTTGGTTGATTGGTTTGGGTTTTTTTGTTTTATTTGTTTGGGTTTTTTAGGTTGTCCTAATTTACTGTAGTGTATCTTTTGATACGAAACTTGCAATTCAGATGAGCTTGTGGTTGCTGCAACTCAAGGAAGAAAGCCAAGAGCTATAGTCTCTGAGAGCAGATATGAGACTGCTAAAGCCTTTTCTACCAACCCCTACTTGTGTTCACCCTCATTTCTCTGGCTCTTTATGGAAGAATTCCTTTTTTACTTATTTAGGACTCATTTTATGAATCATTGATATTCATCCACTGATCAGAATACTTCTTCCAGAGGAGAGAGTTGGGCTTACCCTCAAGCCTAATGCAGCAAATCTCCTGTATGGCTCTCCAGAGCTACAACACTAATAGCCGTAACAGCAAGACTTAACTACATGTCTCTGGAGTTCCCACTTAAATCAGAGCCTCTATGAACACATACAAATCCAAGCCAGAACATCATAAACCCCTCTTCAAAAAATCCAAAATATTGACCTAGATCCTGCACAGGTGGTACTACTGAGAAAGAATATGGAATCCTTTAAATTCTGCTAAAACATTTGGAAAAATAATTATGATTATTTAATGAAGGGTGAATTTTGTAAAACATTAAGGGACTTAATCACACAGAGAGGGCTATGAAGCAGGTTCACTAGGACTGAAGTCAACAAAACTAGGCAAATATCCATTGTTAGCTCCAACAAGACGATATACAAGACTGCAAAGGCTGTAAATACTTACTTACACCAGGAACAATAATAATAGCTTCATATCCTAGTGGTGGTTCATTCTCTCCTTATGTTTTCTGTGAAACCACACAGTTGTTGCAGGGGATTGGACCCATGCTTGATGCTCTGGCCAGTACTGCCCATGCAATGCAAAGGGCACAGAACTGATAAGAGCACCTGTGAAACCCATGTATGACCTGAGCTCCCTAAAGCTGTAAACCCCTTCTCCTCTCATCCCCCTGCATCTGTGGGCTTCAGAATGCCCCTGCCAAGAAGGTAGATACCTACTTATGAGGTTTCCCCCTTTGCTTTATCAATAGATCCACTTATTTCTTGTATTCCAGGAGCTACTGGAGCCATGCATTAGATACTATGCTGAGACCATGCCCTCAAAATCCTTTTTTACAGACAATACTAGAATGCCTATAAATTGTCAGCATGGTTAGTAAAAATAAGTCATATCTGTGCAGTGGCTTCCAGCAAAGACTGTAAAATGCTTTGGCATTAAGGGAAGCCTCTCAATGTTTTCTGAGGAAGAGATTATTTCTGGTCAGGACCCTATCGGAGATATTGCTGCCATCTGGGTTTCTCTTGTCATGTCTGGTTCAATTTCCAGTTTCACTTTTTCAGTTCTTTCATTATTATGATTAATACTATTATTACTCTTATTACAGTAAAAATGCAAACTTCTGCATTATTATCAAGGCACTCTCTATTCTGCTCATGACTTTTAATGTCCCAGAGAAGAGCATAACTTCTTTGCTCAGTTGCTGTATTTAAGGCATCTTCATGGAGAAGGGGATCTTAAGTATAGATCTGAAATATAGAACTGATTTTTCTTTCTTCTTTCAATTTTTCCCTACCAAAAGTGCTTGTTTAAAAAGAGAGATGACAAAGTACAGTTATACTCTAATTTCCAGAGGAATCTACACATACCTGATATACTATGGGAAGGGATTTAAGAGTAAGGCCCTAAAAGGTGTGCACTGATTATCAGACAACATCTCTGCTTCTTATAGTTAGTTGTTTTTAACCAAGAGCACATGAGAGATGTGTAAGGAAAATTAAGATTGCATATTGATGGAAAAAATGTAAAATACTCTGAAATATAGGAGATAGGGTGACGGAGACTGACCCCAGTCACCTATTATTTGTGTAATTTTAATTACTCTCCCTGTAATTTAAGCAGCTGACACACACTTTTAGTGGTGTTCAGAAAGTTAATAGGGCAGCTGAGTAAGGACTTTAAGGTCATATTCTTGTCCTTTGGTGCTTATTTTATTTATTAGCTGCTGCATTAATAGTCTAATGATTACAGAAATAAACATTTATGTATATAATACATTTTATAATAGTATACAGTGACAACTATTGTAATATTTACCTCTTAATATGTCTTCCCATCCTTGACTTTTTAGCACTAAACTCACAAAAATACAACAGCATTTATATCAAACTTCTTCATTCGTTATATTATATTTTAATTATGGTATCTAGCCATCAGTTTGCTGACAACAATTTTCCTGGGTGTCACTTTTTCTTTGATTCCACCCTTCCTGACTATAATTAAAATATTGACAGAAATAATTTTGCATGAGCAGTGGAAAATTCAAAGAGGCCCTTAAAAGTAGAGGAGCTGCGACATTTATCTCTTATATATATGAGTGCATTTGTTCCTGGTTTCCAGGTACATAAACAGTAATGTGAGAAAAACTAGTGTGCTGTCTCACCCATGTTATGCATGTAGGTATATGGTGACACTTAAACAAAGTGGGGTTTTTTTAACCCACATAAACCCTGTTATAAAAATATAGAAAATCTGATTTTTCTATGGCATTACATCTTCAAGAACCGGAAAGAATAGGGATTGGTATACTACCACTTTGCATAGAGCTTTCCTGCTCATTTATGAATTCATGAGTTTTTACCCCATTTATCTATCCCCTTCTCTGTGCAGCTCTGCCCCTCTTGGTCAGCACAGCACAGGAAGCAGAGAGAAACATGGACCATAGAACTGGCTGGGGACCTTTGAAAGAAGTGGCTTTCAGAAATAAAGTTGGGAAAGAAAACAGTCCTACAAGCACTTAGTTTTCAAGCTGGAGAATCCAGAGGGGTTCTCCATGCAGGAAGTCTCTTCTGGTGGTGTGGAGACAGTGCAGTTCTGGGACTGCAAGCCCATTGCTGCTAGCAGTGTTTGTCTTCTGTAGACATCTCCTTGCACTTCTGTCCCTACCCGTAGGTCCTGCTCATCCACTGCTAAGCTGGGTGAGATTTCCCACTCCCACCATTCAGGCAGAGACATAGCTTCAGGTAATGCAGTGCCTCTCACACCTGAGGTTGCTGTAGTTTAAGGCAATGGTTATACTACTGAGGTGTGCCAGAAAAGTTAAAGCTAGATTGATGACTGTTACGATATTTCTTGTAATTTCTTGTGTGTTTTTGTGAATACTTGTTTTTTCTCCTTTATAGGCATAATTCATTGCCTTTCTATTTAGAGGTTACCTTATGATGGACCTTATAAAACCTCCTAGGTTTTATAAACAACAGTATGTGTGTGATGTAGTGACACACATCAGTAAGTATTCTTTGTTTTAAATTCATTGCAGTGCATTGATCTCATAACGTTAACAAATCTTTTTACATATCATCCCAAAATGTCTATTCGACTTAAACGGCAAGGTTTAGACATTGAGCAATGGGTAATGAGATCATGGTCAGCATTAGGTTCTGAAGAGTTATAGAGATATGAGCAGGAGTGTGTTTTCTTGCTGTCAATAACTGTTGTAAATCCTAAATCAGACAACACTGCAGTAATATCAAGACCCAGCAATCTAAGGTGGCATAAAAAATTCAAGAGCAAAAAAGGGACAAAGAACCAGAACTGCTTAGCACTTTGCTGAGTGTGTGTATGTGTGGTCAAGGCAAATTTCAAATATGCTGTATTGTCACACTTCTATATTTAGATGCACAACTGTGAGAAAAATCAGTCTTCAGTCCATCATACAAATAGGCCTGTAGAAATGCTCATCATTTTAATCCTGGCATGCTAATGCCCCCTGTGTGAATATAGATTTCTCAATTAAACTGAAGTAATTTGATGAAAGAACAAGTCTCACAGGCACAAGTAAAGGTTTCAGTAACAACAGGCTCAGCTGTTTATTGCTGGAGAAGCATTTTCCACTGGATGGTGGATTGCTGAGGCTTAAAGCTGTGCATGGATTCTTTGCTCAGATTTACCACAAAATGTACATTTTTCAGTGGGAAAGCCAAGAAAGACCACAACTTGGCTAGGCTATTGAGAGTGTATCTCTACATCACATAAAGTTACATTTCCAAGGCCCCCTTAGAGCTAGTGCAGTGATACAGAGCTCTGATGCTTTTTCTAGGATCTCTTTTGATGTAGGTCTGTGCCAATTTCTTTCTAAGAAATCTCCAGACCCACAGGCTATTATAAGGGATAGGACAAAATATGTGTCTCCAGCCAAAGAACAGAAATCATAAATGGGTGAAATGACCTCATGTTAATACAAGCCATTTAGCCTTATCTATTTACAGTGCTTTATATTTTTAACTACTGGATATTTATAAAAAGTCACCATCTCTATTGGCATTTGACAAAGGACACAGTTAAATGGACCTGGCATTTTCTTATTCATGCTGTTGAGCTACTAGAATTAAGGTTCAGGAACTGTATGATGCTGTGTATTTTATGGTTTAAAAAAGATCTAATTCCTTTGTAGACAAGAAGATCTAACATTTGCTCCTGAGAAGTTTGACTTCATTCTTTTTTATAAATAGAAAAATATTTTTTCCGCCTCTTCAGTGACGGCCTTAATTTCAGAGCTTTGTCTCACACATGTATGTGTCTTACTTGCACAGCTTCACAGATGCACTTTGTGTAATACACGAGAATTTTATTTTAATTATATGTTCTCTGAATTGTACCACATTATTTTCTTCAGTTTATTCATTTTTAGGCCATAAATATTACAAACCCACAGAGATTTGTTTCTGCTTTCTTTAGTTAATTAAAGACACTGTTGGATTTGTCTTGTGCTACCACCAGGAGGGCACAACAGCTGAAATATTGTATTACTAGATTGTTGATTCATTAGCATAAAATAATCCTTGCTTTTGATACCAGCACTTCAATGTCTCACATTTGGGGTTTTTTTTGTGGTTGTATCTAGGAAGCAGCAGGAGCAGCAGAAGCATAAAGAGGGGAGAGGCAGATCAAGAGAGAGAAAAAGGGAGAGCAACACAGCTGTCAAAATTAGCGTGTTTCCTTAAGAAAAGACACGGGGAATTTGACAAAAAAAAGGGAGTGGACAAGTTCAGCTTTCCTGGAGGTATATCTAACTGGCATCTAGAACGTAACATGGGAGTAAACGAAAGTAGTTCACTACTCTGCTACTAACAGATTGAATAATTACACACCCTTCTTTCTACCATATGTCTTCTCCCTTTGATGGGAAAAAAAACCTCTCAAACAACCTGGTTCTGACAAATATTTCTACTGTTTCCACCTAATGTTTATCAATGCAAAGTAATGTTTGTTTTCCAAAAGGAATGATGCCCAATGGTAACTACATAAATATAGAAAGACACATGCAGACAGTTAATGCATGTTTCACCTAGAGTTTATCAACAAATGTCAGAGAAGACATATTTCTCCAGAAGCTGCTCACTGTCTCTTTTACTCTCCCGGGGTCACAGTCTGATATACTTTCATCCTGGGACACAGGTCTGCTGTTGGCCCAAACTCAGTGGAAGGCTTTGGGTCACCTGTAGAGAGACCACATGCCTAGGCATTATCTTGGGCCTCCTTCAAAACTCTTTTCCCTAGGAATTTCTCCACCCTTTCTGTGAGCTTTTCATGACTGTATGAAAAATTAATACGACTCTGAGCAGTATTGCCTTTTCTCCCTAATTGCATCAGAGCATGGGAAGGTGAAGCAATGATATAATAGGGGAGGCTGAGACTCCATGCCCAAACCAGGGAAATCCACTTACAAAGGATCCTCCTCTGTGCACAGATGCAGGTAGTGTGACCTATATCTGGGAGATATTTTTCCATTTTGGGGAGAGACACCAGTAATTCATTCTTCCTTTCTGAGGAATAAAATAAGGAACCAGACACATTGATTATTAATCATTCATTTCAGGACTCTCCTCCCTCTTGACCAATGACATAATCTTCAGTGAACAATATGTATACTGTAATTGACATTTGCACACGGAAAAATCAGGTTATATTGTGTGCATCTGCACTAATAAAAATAGTCATCTTTCAAATCCTCCTTTTCAAAGTCTCACTGAACAGACTTCAGTATCTATATAGCATTTATTTTGACCTTCACCTCTCTGATCTCCCTGCACTGGGAAACTGTACAGAAATACAATATAATAGAAGCATACTTTATTAAAATACACATTTAGGCTGTGATCTTCAGAAGCTTCAAAGTTAGCTGCATAGGAAGCATTGCATCCATTTGGAGGTTCAGCTTGTTTGGGCTTCACATAAAATGCCAACTGTACATGTCACTCTCAAAGTCAGTTGCATGATTATCTTCAAAACAGCATTGTTGATGTGTTGTGTAATTGCTGTATCTTGCCAGGTCTGAGTCTACACTTCTGCTTGTTTAAGATCCCTATTTTTTTATATCATAGATAATTTAATGCTATCTGTTATGGTAAACAAGAGTTCTAGACAAAGAACAGTCCCTCCTACTTGCAGATGAGTCACTATTTTAGCATGTCCTACTTCCAGCTTTATTTATTTAATTATTTTGCTTTAGTTTGGTTTGCTTTTAGGGGGAATGAGGACATAAACCACTTGCTACTTCAATTCTGTAAACTATTTTCTTTCATAAAAGATCCTGATGCATATAAATATTTGGGTAATTAGGAAACAGATGGGTTCATTATTGTTAGATTGCTTTATATAATAATTCTGGTTTGTTTCTATCAATTCTAATGAAAGACATCTTGGTTTATGGCAAGCAATTAGCTCATGAGAATTCAAGTGTTCGTAAAAATATTAGCCACTAAATACGAATCTTATTATTCATGTTAAAAGAATAGCATTTTATTTGCATTCAGGTTTGCTATAAAGAGCAGCTATCTTTGAGGATGATGAAGCAAGTGATCATGGAGGAAGCAAGACAGGCATGTGAAAGATGGAAACACTAGCAAATAGCACACCTTTGAGCATAGGCAGGGCTCCATGCCATTACTGTGTGTTTTCAGAAGTGTGGTAAGTCCAGGAATCACAACAGAAAGTGCTGTATTTTAAAAATAATACCCGTAAAATGATGCACTTAGAGAAATTAACTGTTGCTTTAAAGTATTCCCTTGGATGATGGATCATAAAGCCCTTAATCAGTGGGTTCCTTGCAGAAAAAAATGCTGAAATATATGAGAAAATATTAGTTCTAATGATTTCCTTTTGAAAATATTACTGGTATAGTAATTTTAATTAAGGAAGAATTTAGCACTTTTGTATTTGTATTCCCAATGTCAAACTCTTTTGTTATCACACTTACACCTCTGTTATTAATGTTAGCCATGGTTTGCAAAAGAGGGAAAGCTAGTTATCAATGAATAATTCAGGCTCCATAACTGTCAGACCTCATTATTTTAAATAAGGCCTGGTAGTTCTAGTTGTAACTGGCTAATTGCATCATTTAAACTTAAACTGTTAGAATATTTCATATAATTCACAATTTTTAAAACTTTGAATACATTCAAAACTATTGTAGAACACAGGGCAAATTGCTTCAAATAAGGCTGAGAGAACAAAGAGACATTCAAGCTATGAGTCTTCAAGTTGTTAAAAGAGAAAGAAGAAAAATTGAGGCCAAATTGATACATCCAGTAGTTAAAATTAAATCCTATCATTAGAGTGAAATGATGTAAAATATTTGTAGAACTGGAAGTTGAAAAAATTAAAACAGCTGAAACTAATGAACTAAGATGTAATCTGACACTTGATGAATCTTTCTTGCTAGATAGTTCAAATGCTGTCAGTGAAATTTTTCCTTTTGAGTGACTGTATTCTCTACTCTGGTTTGTATTTCCTAAAGTACCTACAAATAGATGCCATGGTGAACTTTAAGAAAATTGAAACACTGTGTTTCCAAAAGTATCCAGGGAGTTAGTTATTAATTTTAACTTGTAAATAGGTAGTTTTAGCAATCATTAATATATGTTTTGTTTATCTGATAATAATTTACCCTTAATAATACCAACTTGACAAAGTGAGAAGGAAATACATTTTACATAGACTTTTCTTCATAGTATGACAAGCAGGAAGAACCAAGGGTCATTATAAACTAGACTAATCTTAAAATGCTGTTTTTCTTTGTCATCGGTTTCATTCTCAGATTACATCCTGCAGTTTATTATAGGTTAATATTTAATTTTATATTTGCCTATTAAAAAAACCAATGTAACTCTGACTGGTCATGGAAGCTGTTTGCATGTAGCACATTATGACTTGTTCAGTAAAGGAATGTTATCCTCATTTTCCAGAGGCTACACTGAAGTTCAAGGTAAACCAGATACTATTTCTGTAGTGTCTCCATGCTGCAATCCCCTCTCCCTCTCCTGATACAAAGCTAGTTTATCTGTGATTCGGAGTCTGGCTTACAGGTTTAATGGGATGCTGTAACACAAAACATGGTAGACTACCTGAGTGTTGTAAAAATGAAAAATCTTTATCTGCTGTCTCTGGAATCACTCCGGCATATTATTTCTTTCTTTATTTAATTAAAAAAAAAATGTTAAAACCACCACAACACTTAGCTCTCATGTTGAAACTATAAATTTCAGCCCACATCCCCATTAAGAACATCATTAAGGCTGTGGAGGTTACACAGCAAGGGCCTGGATCTTACCCGATATGTAGCAGCTTTGCATTGCTGGATAACTTGTAAAAACCAGCCCTACATTTCTGCATTGTACTGGAGGTCATTACAGAATACACACAGAAACTGTGTATGCTCTTGTGTTTGAGAGCAGAATTGGTGCACCACACAGTTTAGCTTCCTAGGTTTTCCACATGCTGAAACAGTCTTTTCTACTTGTGCAAAAACCACCATCTAGCAATAATTGGTCCCCACAGAGATGCTGACTATTGTATTCTTACATTCTTCTCTGTAAACTAAACGCCCAAGTTTCTCGGGAGATGTATCTCTTAGGAAGATAGAGAGCATTAGGTTATGTTTTGCAAAACTTTGCTTAAAGAACATTTAAGGACCATAAACATTCTCTCCCGACCCCTCAATTGTAACCTCCCTCTTCATGAGAACTTTGCAACCCCTGGGCAGGAGTCGGCATGAGGTTTCTGAAGATAAGCCAATTAGTCTTGAAATTTTCCATGTTACCCGTATCTGGACTAGGAACATCATAAGCAAGCTACTATAGTTGGAATGTCTTTGCCAGTTGCTGTATTTTTTTTTATGGTAATCACAAAGACAATGGTTCTTCCTTCTCAGAAGGTAACAAAATGATATACCATAAAATGCTAAATAGCTCCTGCGATTAATATCCTTGAGTATCAAAAAGTAGTAATGCTAACCTTGTCAGGTTATGGTTTAAAAGGAAGGTAGAGGAGACCGGAGATAGCACATCATACCTGATCTGGGTGCCTACAGTCAGTTCTAACATGTAGCACATCATAGAATGGTTAAGGTTAACAAGCTATCTTAAAGATCACCTAATTCCACCCAGCCCCCATATATATCCATGTATCTTTATGGATAGATCAACATAATCATCTTCAAAGTCCTAAGTTGTCCATAGTTAGACAGCACTTTCTTATGGGTCTGATGGTTAAGACTAACGATTTAGTTGGCAGATTTGAGACTGGCGTTCAGAGGTGGGGGTGCCTCAGTAGGGTCACAGCCGGAGCACTCAGTCACTGCAAGCTCCTTTCATTTCAGGACTTATCATCTTAGCTCCTGTTTGGTTCACTGAAGGCATTTTATTAGGTAAGTTTCCCACATTTAACTGATTGGGAAGCCCTAGAATTCACACTTGAAGGCAATAAATTTGCAGCAGGGATTAACTGGGAATCAGTAGAGATAAATATTTTGTACCATAGTATGTCCTGTCTCATAGAATAATATTCACAGCTGTATACAGTTAAGAAAAATAATCTAACAATACTCAAACTGTAAATTTTTGAGGCTCAATGGAGAGACCATTAAAATTTTAATAATTTTTAAAGTAATGATCTTATAATATTTCTAATTTAAATCCATATTGACACCACTACCACTACATAGTCTTAGAAAGTTTTTTTCCTTGTGTTATCTCATAGAAATGGGATACAGTCAAATAAACATTAGTAAAACAAGTTGCATTTCAGAGGAAGAAAATATTTCCTCTTCTTGTCTTTTAGTGTCTGGAGACTTCTGCAATTGTTTACTGTGTTCACTTTCAGTAAGCTGTTGTCAGCTCAGCTGTCTGAACTATAGCTTCATTTTAAAATATTTTTCTTGGAAGAAATACCAACTAAATCTCTGAATGTTTTATATCTTCAGTCACATCAGATACCACAACAAAAAGAGGGCTTGAAATTACCCAGGGTTGGCTTCACCCTTGTCAAGGGCTGGTTCCCTGTGCGGAAACTGACAGTCAGGTTTGGGGTACGCGAGATACGTTTCATTAGTGAAAGGAATCAAGTTCTGTTTATGTACACAGCATGGTGTTAAAGTCAGTAATTTCATTGATAAAAAAACCCCAAACCATCTTTTTTCTTGGCAGCTGTAGACACCTGCTTGAAAAATATAGGGTAACTGGAGGCATAGCGTAAGTGGTAGGTGCAGATAAATGGGTAGAGTGTTCCTATTGCGCATATTCATTCTGAAGGGTCATTCAAAATGCCTCTTTACAAAAAAGCCTGAATGTAAATAATGTCAACTGTCTATGAAAGCGGGTGATTTAGGTCACTGAGCAGTGTACATTGGTTAAATTATATTATTCCTTCAAATACTTAACATATATCTGAGCTATTCTCTTGTTAGAGTGTAGAGAGGCAAGGAGAAAAGAGGCTTGTTTTACTTGCTTGTCTATAAAATCTTCACTATGGAGAACCATCCACTGCTTTTGAAAAGAAAGCAAACAAATGGAGGCATGCAGTGCCATTGAACATTACAAAAAATGTTTGGAAAGAAAGACTGCGCATGATCTATCCAAAGAGGGAGATCTGAAACTAACCTCAAATGATAAGAATATACTGAAATACATGAGAGCATCACTTGAGAACTGTGAGAGAGTGAGGCAAGGTTTTATTCTTGGGATAAAAATATCACCAAATGTCTCATTATTCTTAGATCCATTCTTATTGAAAGAAAGAAACAGACCTCAGGAAAAACAAACAAACCCAAAAAACACAAACAAACACCATACAGAAAGAAAACTCATACTTTAAAGGATGTATAAAAGCTGGAATTAGAGTGAAATTCCAGGGTTTAAAAGTTCCCATTTTAAAGTTTTGATTGAAATCAGGGAATATTTTTGCTCAGTTATCTTGAAAATCCCTTGTATCTTTTCTCCAGTGACCAGCAATTATAACTGTTCAACTAGGCCAAGGAGGTTTCTGAAATTTCTACTATTGCCAGCTTTGGAAAGAAAGAGGAATGAAGTACAAGTGACCTCCTCCTGCACTATGCATTAGACAGTCAGATCCAGTTGCAGCCTGTCTTGAGGGCACTGAGGGACTGTGGTCTTAGCTCTGTTTGGGAGTATGAAGGAGAAAGAGTTCCCTGGAGCCATGCTGACCCAACAATGGGACAGGACCTTACAGACTGGTCCTGTTTCGCAGTGGAAGAAGGCTTCCCTCCTTACAGACAGAGGCTTGGCCCGCCAAGGTAACACAGGTGCTAGTCTGTTGAGCAATGTGACTACTTATCAGGTTAGAAATCCTATATTCAAATTTATTTCAGCATAGGAAGGTACTGTTACGATTCTCTGTTTTGGGGCAAATTATAAAGACTTCGGCTGTGGGTAAATACTCTTTCTAGAAGTGTTTTCAACAAAATCCTTTTATGTGTATATGAATCTCACCTGTGAATATTCCTACACAAGTATTTTAAGGAAGTACTCAAAACCAGATGCATTGAGGATAATTATTCTGCCAATTGCAAAGATACCAGAAGTGCTGTAGTTGAACTCTTGAGTATACAAGCAGTGAGCTGAGGTAGAGAACAACAGCTTTTGACACAGCTGGTCACAGCTAACATTTCTGTTCTTGATCCACTGAATCATTTCCATCGTGTAAAAACATTCATCATGGAAATAGTCAGAGACAGAGGAGGAGTCTAAACTCTCCTACAGAATCTATTCTTGACCCAATCTGAGATGGTAAGAAAGGGCTTTGATAGCTACATGTATTCTCTTCACTCATAAATAATAAGGGTGCAGTGTTCAGTGGTCCTAGTCCTTGTGGTTACAGTGGAATTGTCACTTTTATTAGTTACTTTTGCACTTTCTGATATGCCTGTAGAATGACATTCTGTTTCAGGAGATGGGCCTGTCAAGGAAGCAAGGAGAAGGTGGATGGCATGATGAGTGGCTTCCAACACTGTGTTTATGTCTCCATGGGATAGCAGTATTTTGTTAACTCTGCTCTCTCAATGAGGATCAGTCACTTCTGCCAACATAAATATTTTCAAATATTGCACTGAGAATTGCTGTAAAGTTACAGGAGATTTTCTGCCTATATGACTGAGATAGTGTCTCCTTTCATTTCAACTTGATTTAATTTTGTAGAAGCAGAGGCAAATACAGCATGACTGATAGTGCAGCCCTCCAACTTGCATTATTGATACTTCCAAAGTGTCCAGTTCAAATGGGGGCAGAATGTTAACAGAACTGAGGGTACCAGTCTAGTGGCTGAAGGACAAAAATAAGCTGCCTTTTTGATCTTTGCTGGTCAACAAAAGCATGCTTTTCTTGCTCCAGAAGTCTTTCATGTGAGAGAAAATGGACAGAGATGAAAACCCACGTCTGATCTCATGCTTCGGCAAACTGTATTTTCTTACACCCACAGGAGATGAAGATTTCTGGCCTTTCAGAATAATGGACAGAAGTATAACAGAAGTCCCTTTCTCTGATGTAAAAACTCACTGATAAAGTTTATTCTGTGTACAAAATATTCTCTGTATGCAGTTATTGTCCTTAAATACCTGGTCTTCTTGAAATGAGATTGGTCAGAAAATTGGAGTCTCTGGGCATAAGGCAGACCCTCAGTTCTCTAAATGGATCATAGTGTGAGCTTTAGAAATAATATTTACTACACATGTCATCACTTTTCTTGCAGATTTTGTTTGGAGGAGCTGGATCAGACAGAGCTGGAAACATGACAGGTTCTCTAACCACTGACTTGGATTACAAACAGCTGAAAGTGAGCAAGTAATTTTCAATTATTTTTCAGATAATTTTTGGTTTTTATTTATATCCTGCATATAAAATACTTGTGAGAAAAAAAAATCTATTAATTCACTAACTCTTCAAACTTACTCCACATATTCTAGTGATTTTGTTTGTTCTCTTAGGATGGCATGAAATAATAATTTTCTGAAGTCTTTGCATTAAGTGTGTGTCCCTGCTTTCATGAGCATTGTTGTCATAGTGAAGATAAACAAATGGGGAAATCTGTAGGGCTTTGGCATTTTCAAGCACTGGGAACAAATGAGGAACAAGGAAGAGAAGATGAGGACTAGGGGCTTTTAGAAAAATAAACCTGCAAACTGCTTTTGGTTTTTGTGGCCGAAAAAGAGGGATTCTTTTGATTGCAGTACATTTATTACTGTCATGGTTAGAGCATATATACCAGTAAGGGGCAAAGTAAAATCTTGCTGGACTGCATCGCTGTGCAAGGTGACAAGCACTTGAGAGAGACTTGGTGGGATGGGCAATGGCCAACTGAAATTTCTCTCCGGAGTTTTACCTTTTTCTTCCTGCTGGATATTTCTCAGAGTAAGCTGTATTGCAGATTAGTAGGCTATGGCAATAGGATGGAGAAATGAGAATTTAGTTCAATATGGTACACAGGAATGGGGAGGGCAAGGGAAAACAAAGAATATTTGTGAAAAATTGAAATGAAAAGGTCACTTTGATACTTTGGATGGGGGAGCTGTTGTGGTAGTTTGTTGCATTATGATTAGAGATGGGCCAGCTAGGATGAACGAAGTGAGAGCTTTAACTATTCCTCTAACGAGACAGAAGAGGAGCCCAAGGTTAGGCTAAAACACATCTAGCACTGATGGCTTTGGGTTCTTTGCTTTAATGTAAAGAGTTTCAGCTTCTGACAATTTATCTCAGAACAGAAAGCAGGAATCCAGAAAAATGTCCAGTCTAAAATCATTCCATCTGGAAAACTTGAGAAAGACCATTTTATACCACTCCTACCCTTCCATCCACAATAAAGAACTTTATAGTCCCACTAATAGCCAGCCTGTTAGCAAAATGAAAGCAGGTCTGAAAACCTTTCAAATTTCAGCATAGGGTTTTTTAATTATGAAGCTTTTAGTTGAGATGCCAAACTTCTGTCAAAGGGTGCATGTGAAAGAGTAGTCTGCATACAAGGACTTGCAGTGGGAACTGCACTGAAGTGAGCGTATGATCCCTCTGTCAGACATTTCTCTTCTCTTTGGCTTTATCCTGTGGGAAGTAGCTTTACATTCAGATTCAGACTACAAGGGATTCTACGAAAGCTGAATTTCTACACTGGCCGTGCTTATTCTGCAGTGTGTCACACTCCCTGCGGTGAGGGCTAAATTCTCCCTATTTTGTACAGCTTCTGTCTAATGCAGACAAAATTCCTCCTACTCACAAGGATTCCAGGAGAAAGTGAAAGCAGAGAACGAGGGTAAGTGGAGACGTGTGCTGCAGTTTGCATTGGACTTCATGCTTTGAAACACCAAACTCACTGAGGTAATAACAATTTGGTTGAATAACAAAATCCATATCCAGCCTGTTTCTGAAAAGTGCAGACAGCAGTGCAGGATTCCTCTTCTCTTGAATTAATAATGTCTGCTCAGTACTTAGTCATGGGTATTTGTGATGATGCAATTGGACAGAAATATATGAGTCCAGCGTGTTTTGAAGTGGCAGGTCTCGGAGTCACTTAATAATGACCTATATCTGTGTAGGAAACTTTTTCCTGACCATTTGCATCCTCAAGGTGCTTTTGCAGACCTGAAAGCTTCATCTCCTTGAACTCTGGCAATGCAGAGCAGAAAGCAGCTTCTCCAGCTGAGGATGTGGGGAATGGTCTGCTACGTGGGAACTGGAAGCATCAGGATAAACAGAGCTTCACACCATTATCTCTTTCTCTGGATAAAGAGTTGCATGTTAAATTGTTCACACAAGGTAAAAGGTCTGTCAAAGATTCCTTTTCTCCTGCCTCTTTACTTGCAGGTAAATGAATCCAGCCTATCATCTGATAAAATCTCTTTTATATAAGATAAAAACAGCAGCAGGGATAAACAAAAAAAGAAAATGAGAAGAAAGAGGTTTTCTTTGTATGTACATTTTCCATACTGAAAACAGAGACCTTTCCTGTGATTTTGGAACATATACTTTACTATTTTCTCCCTACTATTTCCTTAATCCTCTGAGCTTCCACAGTCCAGGAAAGCCAGCACCATTAAAATAGACACTCCAAGACAGGGTTTTCTTGACCAAGAAAACAATCCTCAGCCATTTCTGCAGATTAAACGATGTTTCAGAAAGCCAGAAAAGATGACTCAAAGCTTCACAGCTCTGTCCATGTGAAATGATACCTGAAAACTGTGCCAAATGAACACCCTGATGCTTTTTTTCACTTCATAGTTATCACAGTCTCACTTGCTATTGAAAGGGATTTACTCATAAGGAAAAATAACAGGCAATGTATGGGTGCATATATAATACATAGACACTGCTTTCTTATTCACAGAGTTTAAAGAAGACACATGACTTTGATGTTACTGAAGTGTGTGCCATAATCATCAAACAGAGCTGGTGCCAAATAAACCAGATGGAGCTTTCGATCAACAAATTTTAACTATTTTTGATATCTGTGAATTATTTGTCATAAATGCAACATATAATAGCATAAGGTAAGAAGAAAGATCTGCTCTCAGAGAAAAAAAGAGAACCATTGGGAGCTCATGCTTTATTATTTGACCTTACATCAGAAATAGATGACATGCAAATGGCAAAGTACAAATATCCAACTCCAGCTGGAAGAGATTTGCTTAATGCGTTCTACTGGAGCAGAAGGTGGCATGAGTGGTTACTTCATCCTCCTGTACTATGAAAAATTTCATAGCATTTATGCTTATCTGTACACATATTACTCATTAGTTTATTATATTGCTGTAATAGTATATTTCTTTTATCACTTTATGTAGTGTAGCTTTGCCTGTGTCTATCTCAAACTGTTTTTATATATACTATATTGTATCCTGCCTGTAGTAAGAAAGAGACAAAATGTAAGAAGGGGTTTGTTAAATAACTAGTATGTATCATTTTTTTTGTATGAAGAGTGACTTATGAAAAAGCCCTACAGCTATGCAGCTATGACTTGCTATGACTTGCTTTGGCCTTCTAGAAAGACGTGGAGAGGTAGAGAACATACATAAAGGAAAAATAAATCCCTATTTAAACTGTTAATGTTTTTCTATCCTAAATTTCTCCTTCTCTCTTTTATTTTTTTTTTTTTTTTTTTTTTTTCCCCTCTTCTCTTTTCTTTATTCCTGTATCCTCCTAGAAGAAGACAAAAAATGTTTGTGGCCTAGGATGTATTGATGCATTTTCTTGTTATTGAGACAGCTGAAAATTCTGTATGCCAAATGCTCTCATGTTTACAGACAGCAAGCAATACTACACATTAGTTCTGTGAGTCTGTACAGCCCCATCTTCATCACGTTCCTGGGATCTGCCTCAGATACTTTCTACTATATTTGCATGGGGCTGCAGGCATGGGCTTGGCCCTATTTCCTCTGCCCTTCAGAATATGAAGAGGATAGAACAAAGATCTCAAGATTTTTTCCTCTTGGTGTAAATTTTATATTTTGATTTCCTAAAGACAACTTTTGAACAAGAGCTGATGTAACATCCATGCAGGATGTTACTAGAATCTCATGGTAATAATCTGAATTAATTGTAAGGCAAGGTTTTCCTATACTTGATTTTGTAATGACATTTAATATATCTGTGCAATCGGTTCTATCTGTGATTTTCCAATAAAGTTTTTTAAAAGACGAAATATTGAGTTTAAGATTGAGATATAAGAACCCTTCCATACAGTTGAGATGCTACACAAGAGGAAGCTAATATCTGAGCACAGGGGAGTCACCTCTATGGATTAATCTGGTGGGCTCAGTCCAGTCCTACTCACCTCACCAAACCCAGCACTATAATCAGCAAGTCTCTACACAGAGTTGAAGAGTTAAGCAATCACAATAACTTAACCATCAACTTGACCTTTAAGATCCCTTCAGAACAGGTTTGATCCACACTGATTTACTATATCTCTCAGACAATCAAATTTCTACTAAACCCCTGATTGACAAGAAGTCATTTTTTGATGCCTTGTTTTAGCAGTGTCCCATGGCACAATGTGAAAGGAGTGGGTGAAAGTCACATCTTACTGAAGTCAAAGGGAGAATTGCTTTCATTAGAACTGGCATTTCACCCAGGAAATGCAGCTGTAGTTTTGGGTCCTACTTATTTCTAAATCTTTCTATGTTGCCAAATGTAAAATGCCCATTATGTCCATTCTGTAAAATTGCAAGCTACCATGAAGTCTTTGAGACACTAATGAAATATAGTTGTTTTTCATGAAAAAATATACAACAATTACATTAACTACAAAATGCTGTGTTGCCTGGCATGATAATTGTATTATTCTGTCACTTCTTTGGCAATGAAAGACATTACTTATTTGTAAGATATTTTTTGCCAAATATGAGGAATACAACATATCAGAAAAAAATTTTCCTCTCTTGCATATTCTTCAAATGGCATTTCCATAACCAGCCATTTTCTGGGGCAGATGAATCAGATGTCGTTGCAAGTCCTCACTTTTTTGTCTCTAGGGGTTGTTTTCTACCTCTTGATCTGAATAGGTTGGGTTCTTTCCTCAAAGTACTGAGGAACTAGACCTCTCTCTGTCATGTAGCAATGGAGGTCAAGCACTGATATGAAGCTGTCTCACTGTACATCAACTATATATATAATAAAGTGCTAGGTAAGTGCTACAAGTATGTTTTGCTTGTTCCAAGTTGACTCTTTTCCTGTCATGCATGAAATTTTATTTATTTAGGAGACAACTTTAAAGCAAATTTTAAATACCTATATCTATGTGTCTACTGCAGACATTGATGACATAGAACAGAGCACTAGGAAGTGGACAGGAGTAAACACCTAAAAATTACAGAATAATACCCATCCAATTAAAATTACAAAAGACAACATTTTGAGCACACCTTTCCAAAGCATTGTCATAAGCTACATATGACATAGTCATCGAGTTTTATACTGACATGATGATCCAAGTATGGCAGAGGTGGGTATATTTTCAGGCATGATACTTTCATGGAAACTGATCTTGGAAACCAAAAATTAAAATATTTTATAATGTATTCATTTTACATATTAATATTAGATATAGAAACTTTACATGTAAGTTACCACATATTATAATTATAGATTCTATCATAATAAATATGACATGCAATATATTGATTTACGTGTTTTATACCATGCATTATACCAATAATATGCAAATATCTATCTATCTATATATTTACAGAATATGTTATAAAAACCATATAAAAATATTTTCTATATTTATATATTTGAACAAAGAATATTAATTTATGTAATATATTCCCACATTCCCTGATGAATGATTGCACTGTACTACCCAGGAAGGATTTCTAGGATATTATTATATCATACTAGAATGAGTACATTCTGCAGGCACCAGTTTGCCACCAAATCATGGAATGAAGTGCTATAGAAACTCATATCGATATTTTGCCTTTTAAAAGGAAGTAAATGACAGCAAAGCATATTTCAAGGTCTGCTTGCAAACATACTCAATTAAACATAATTTGGAGGAGGAGGGGTATGGCTGGAAACTCCCAACCGTACCACGAATGTCAGCTCTGTTGTCAAAGACCTTGTGACGTTGAACCAAACTATGAAATGTGTCTAATTCTTCTAACATTGCTGATGATGTAGCACCAGATTTTTTTGTGTGCATGTGAGCATGTACATGTGACTGCTTTTGACCATGACAGGTTTTCATATATCTTGTGTCATTATAGAACACATGACTTGTGTCACCACTGCTACAAGAGAAATCCATCATGGATCAGAGTGCCAGGAAAAGTCCTATTCACTATATAAGCCCCACAAAAGCTTTCCAAATACAGCTTGAGTGGAATTTAAGTGGGCCATAGGCCATGCTTTGCTCCTATACACAGGCATGAATTTTACACTGTGAAAACAAACTAAAACATAAAGCATTTTCTAATGTGACACGAAGCTACCTCAAGTCACAAGGCCATCCAGAGCTAGATGTCTTTGCCAGTATTTTACCTTGAATACCATGTTATTTTTTCTATAATACAAAGAAAACAATAAAACAGTCTAATATTATTTTAATACTTTTAACATTGGACTTTCAACCTACATACAATGTTACATCTGTCTGAACAGAACGGTCTATATTCTGCTCAGATCACAAGCTCCTTTAGCAAGTATCATGCCTATATCCCTTTTTATATATCACCTAGAGTACTACAAGTTACATGAAAAATTTTCCTGTGGGAAAGATTAATTTTACTCTGAAAAACTCCCCAAATGTATTCATTGGTATAATTTACAGTGGTTTTATATGTGAATTACATAAACATATAAATAGCTATGGGGTTTTGTTTGCAGTAAAGTGATTTCTTTACCATAATGTTCCCTGCCTTTAGAAGTCTCTTCAGATAGTACAGCAACATTCTTCCCCTCCCACTGTATTTAAATGCAGTGCTAACTGCTATTTGTAATGTGCATTTTATAATAAATAAAAATGTAGGACCCTTTAAAAATGGAGTGAAAAAGCATGAAACTTGACTAATAATTTAAAGTCTATAAAGATATTTATGTCACTCCATTCTTTGTAATGAGGAAGTTCCTTTTCGTGATTGATTGCAGTAAAGATTCTAGCATCTGCCTTCATTCTGAAATCTTAAACGTTTTTACTTTACTCAGCGTTGCAGACTATTGTACCCACTTCTTTTAATGCACTGAAGTAGGAAATTAGGGACCTCTAGAGACAAAAAATCACTGCTGAGCTGCTTAGGATCAGCCATGTGATCCTAAAGATCTTTTATATTCCACTGATACTAATTTTTCCCGATTTCAATAAAACAATGGGAAATAAAATACTCTGCTTATGAAGGCACATGTACCTAATTTCATGTAATATTTCATTGGAAATTGTCTCATTTCATTCTCTCTGATTCTGTTAAAAAATCACTATAGTGAGAGAAAGTCAAACTAGAGATTATATTAGGCCGAGGCAAATGGTATTCACCTTTTATAGTCCCTATGTTTTATAATGAAGATACTTCATTGAAACAATGATGCATACTTCAACAGTTCCCTGGAGAGCAGTGAATCCTGTTTGGAGAGATTCATGAATATGTGTATTAGCACAATCCAACTGGAACTTGCCCTTAAAAACGAACCACAAGAGAAGCTGATCAGTTCCCGCTTATGTATATAATCAGAAGGTTATCATATTATCTCCCCCTCCACAGGGAAAAGAAGACACATATTCTTCTTCCACTTTAAGATGAGAAATGCCAAAAGAAACAACAATCTCTCCCTCCCTACACTTTCAGCAACATTTTCAGTATGAATCCAGAAAGACCTTTTAGAACAAGAGAATATAAAATGAGTTTCTCTAAATGAGGATTTATTTTGCATACAATTAGTCAGACTGTAAACCTTTTTTAAAAAAATTACATCTGCATTAATTTAGTCATGGCCATCAATAAACCTGAAGTGAGTTCAAAGACTGCTATAGATGGCAGGGAGATGAGACAAACATTTCAGAGAGTCAAGGCTTGCAAAGATATACATGAAGCTCTGTGTCTTGAAGATGAATGAGGAACACTTGGCAGTTCTTGAAGCAGTAGTTTATTTAAAGTAGAAAGAATTCAGTGAAAAATACTTCTGGCCAGCAGTCGGTGCCCGGCTCTCAAGAAAAATGGCAGACCACCACTAAGGTAGTGACAATGATAAAGAATAGCCACATAGATTTGCAGATTTATCTTTAGGTTTGTAGCAACCTCAGCTCTATGAAAAAGAATATAGCAATGAGACTCCTTACCAGCTTAGAAAACAAACTAAAAAGAGCTACTGCCTTGTGATGGTGGTGCATATTATTAAGAGGTCATCACATATACTGGACAGTAGCAATAAGCTTTATCATCCAAAATGAGCAATTGTTTGGTCTGAGCTTGGAAAGACTGAACAGTGCAATAGGAAAACAAGAAAGAAAAATCTGAATTATCGATCACCTCCTGGGTAAAATGTGGCACTGCCTTATTACCACCTCTGATATATCTCCTGAGTCTGTAACACCTATACCCATTTATATTGCTATCTAAAAGTGCCAAATGCAAAGTAGAATTTACTTAAAAAGATGTCTTCAATTTTATTATGGCTAGGAAATATCGCAATGCTATTGACTGGCATGTTTAATTTAACCTGTCAAACAGTCATTAATAAGACATCTGTGGATATGAATTTGAAGAAACTCTTACAAGATGTAGCTTCCTCTCACCCAAAGCCATGAAGGTTGTAGCTTTTTTATTGTTGTTGCTTTTTGGTTTTATTGTTGTTTTTTCTTTTTCAAGCACATATCAGAAGTCTAGCCTTGTTCTTTTCAGCCCAATGATCCAGCATACAAAAGCTTTCTGGATGCCAATGGTCTTTTGTGCACTAGAAGCAAAAAATCACTGCCTCTCTACGTACTAGTGTTTTCATTTCAGGATAGAGGCACTATGCCTTCTAAATAAGATATATAGAAGAGGCATAATTATACCCACTAAAGAGGACATAATCTCGTAATTGTGCAGTAGAGCTATTCTCAGATTGCACTACCGACTGTACTTGCATGACTGATAGTTTAACATCAGGCTCAGCTTCTAGTCCAAGGATATTACTTTTACTTAAAAGGTAGTTGAATGCTGTTGAACACATGTGTACACATACAGATTTTTGTGAAGTGCTCTATTTACCAATGCAGATCTGCCTGGTTGGTTTTCATACACATACAGACAGATATACAGAAACCAAACACTTGAAACATTCAACTCTACCTTTTTTTTCCACAGCTAATAGTGGCTCTTCACCATACAAAAGAAAACCACCTTTTTTCACATAGGGGTGGGGAGTAAGGCTAGCAGGTTTGTTTTGCTTAACTTGCTGTGGTGTGTCACATTCAAGTATAACACTGCAGCTATTACCATATGCCAGCAAATAGCCAGCATAAGCAGATGTGGTGTTCCTCCAGTGACCCCACTAAGAAGTTTAGAGACCAGAAGTAGAGTGATACCTATTCCTAGCCCCACATGGGCCTGCACATGTGTATGCACAGTGCAAGAACATGTTTAAATGAACAGAAATATTTCAGCGTATTGAATAATTCACTGCTCCTGGGTCTGTTGTTGCTGTGTGCATCCTTGCACAAAAATACTTGAATGCAAAATGGCAAAACCCAGAAAATTCTGATGGTTCTCTGAGTGCAGTAAGGAGATATCACAGCAATTACACATATTTTTGTATCTATATATGCTTTTATTCCTGCTGTCTGCTGAGTTTTTGAACTTGTGCAAAAAAGCAGTTTTCACCAGCGTCACAGTGATGTTCAGTGAAGACAAAGCTCGTGCATCACAGCAGGGGGACAAAAAGGGGGGGGAGAAGGTCAAAGGGTAAATTCCTGTTGCTGAGACATGTTTTTATGAGTTGAATCTTAACCATGTGATCAGCAGCATTCAGACTCTGAGCAAAAGCCAGTAGGAATAAGCATCTGGGGTGAACCTTTGCCAACCTCTGTTCTGGTTTTATAGCTGGTTGACAAAAGCCAGGTTCTTCCTTTCCAGTTGTTGCTTTCTGCAGTTGTTCTAGTTTTCAGATAGAAAGTTCTGAAGTAGTGATCATGGTCCTTCAGCCTTTTGAAATGGAGATGAAAATAAGCACTTTGTTTCTCCTGTATGTGTGGTAATTCAGCTTCATACAGGGCCTTCAATTCACAGGATGTGAAAGAAACAAGAAAGAAGAAAGGAAGAAAGAAGAAGGAAAGCTAGTGCTACCTTTTTGGTAGAAAGAATGTGCTAGAAGGAAGGGATCTCCATTACATGAGCTACACGTGCACTGTGGGCAGGAATGGCAAACAGCCATTCTAGCTCAGCCAGGAGAATATGGGATTTTGGTAAGCAAAGACACCATCCCTGCTGAAACTCACTGAAGATGCCTCATTAGAAGAATTTAATAAACTGTGTGAAAAAAGTTAGGTGATGGCTGTATGTCTGGCCTTGATGAATCAAGTTCTCTGTTGATGTAATTTTTCAGTTTAAATTAGTGCATCTACACCCATTTATGCTTGAAAAAATATTAATCTATTGGTTTCGTACAAGTTGTAGAAGTACTGCGAGTGATACCACAAATTAGGCCAAACAAAAATAATGAGCCACTTAAATGTTGTGTTACTATATATGAAAGAAGGTTTAGAAAAGAAGGTCCTCTCCTTGTCCTCAAAGCTCTGTGAACACTGTCAGTAATTTAATATAACCAGAACCCACCCACACTGTTTGACTCCTGTGTTTTGACAGACAATTTACCAGTTCCTCAGTTGCTCTAAATCTGCAGAGTTTCATTTCAGTCCCTGGAGCTACATCAGTTTATTCCACTTATGGACCTGATTCAACACCTTCAAATAGCTACAGAAGGAGATGATTTCTGCCTATTTTGTCCTGGTTTACAGCATCTGCTCCCTGTGTTTTCTCATAAAGGAGTATGAGATATGACATAATTTTCTCATCAATTACTGTTACAAATACCTTAAGAGGCAGAAAATAGGCCATGCAAGCCCAATCCTAAAATAAGCAACTCAAACAAGTAAATGAGATTGACTTGTAAGAATAATTCGCTTGAAGTTAAGTTTATAGGGTTATCACTAAATTTTGTACAGGTATGGAAAACAGCCCACTTCAACAGCAAATTTTATTAATGGGAGTAGATGAAATGTATCGTTTGACTATGAGTAGAACCATAACATTCACATTCAAATATTTATGACATTCCCGTGTTCCCTGAAGGTCCAAATCTTTCTAGGCACTTCAGGGAAGATAAATGGGCTTAGTAGCCTGAAGAGCTAGTCCTTCTATGAGCTCCCATGAAAGCTTCATATTTGTCCTAGAAGAATAAAAATGTATCAATGGGGCATATTTCTCCATTTCTTAGGTTTTCATTGTAGTATCTTTCTTCTGTACTATTTGTATAATTGAATTTCCCAATTTTGGAATGGGTTCACTTGACCTCAGAATAAACTAAAATATTACTAAATTATTTTCTCCATTTTCTAAGGAAAAATTATTTCCTTTACTCCTCCAGTCTCAGCAAAATAATAAAATATTGTTGCTTTGCTGATAGCACACCAGACAAAAACTAAACCTAAATAGAGTATTTTCAATGCTAAAAATTTATTCTAACAGAAAGTAAAATTAACTTTTAAATTTTGTTTAGAGATATTAAATAATCTACAAAGTCAAACACTGTTAAAAATCTCCTTATTTTAAACTAGAGAACATTTAACAGCACTGAAGCTTTCACACAGCTAAACAAAAGCTTTCTGAGGGAAGTTTCAGAAGGCATTTCTTTGTTTTGTCCATATTCTAAGTGCCCTCTACTGCCAAAGGAGCTGTACTACAGAGAGGTAACGCCTGTAAGCACCAAGTAGAAACCTACTTAGACATTGATATAAAGAAAGAATTTGATACTTCCTGGTATCGCTTTTCAGGCTCTATGTAGTTGGACTTGAAAGTTACCACCAATAGGATGTCTTTTTATACGAAAAAGAAAAGTAAATCCAGTGGTGGCTGGAAATATGTAATCATTTATTTCTGCAGGCAATGTGGGTTCTTCCTTTCTGCAGCTTGCTGTCTTCCATTGGTTTCTCTACCTACCTGCAATGCCTATTTCAGCATTTGAGACACATATTTCTCTAGACCAGCTGTGATCTATTGCCCAACATGTAGGAAAGATTTTAGAGGTGGAAGACAGAGAGCAGCGATCTCTCCCTGTGGAGCTGAGGGGGTGCCACGGTTGGGAAAGATGGGGAGATGTAATCAACACCGCCTGCACTCCTACCCCAGAGCAAATCTCTGCCGGGATACCGGAAGGTTTCTGAGTCAGGACTATCCCCTGTGGGATGGAGCGCTCCTCCTCCCGCGATGGATGGAGCTCCGGGGCCGCTCCCCGCCCTGCCTGCCCCGGCCCTCAGCAGCCGCCCTGCACTCCGACAGAGCCTTCAGCTCTGCATTTCTCAGCAGGGCGATTTTCATTTTTAACGAGCTTGTACTGTTCAAGAAAGACCAGAAGTGACTGAGGATGTTCTGGGGTTTTATTTTCCATACAAAGAGGTCAGATTGAGAAAATGCAGCTGTGCAGTATGCAGAGCAGTTGCTTTTCATCGTGAAAAGTTCTGAAACCAGGGGGAACGAACTACAACCACTCGTCTAACAAACAGTTGTAATGATGCAATAAAAGGCTAAAAAAATGCATTTTTATGCATCCTAGATAGTCTTAGTGCATTTAACAATTTGTGTAGAATTGGAAGAACAAGTTGTACATTAGTGCATTTATGGGGGGGGGCGGGGGAGGTACAACTATCTATATACATGTATATGTGATTTATTTGTGGTGGATATTACAGTCACCCTAGCCAAGCTGTGAACAAAAAACCATAAATTGTAACACCTGAAGTCCTTGATCAGATTAACCCCTCATCCTCCAGCACATCTTGAGCTGCAGTGGTATTCTCTGACAGCTTCCCAGCTCCTGCCCAGCTTAGTTTGAGGCAGAGTACAGCGGCAGTTTTTGAATGACACAGGAATCCTGGATAAGTGGGAATTGCGGCTGGTTTTTTGTTGGCACGGAGGCCCCGCTGGTTACCGAGGCGACCACTGCTGAGGGTCCAGCCCCGTCTCAGGGACTGCAGAAGCTGTCAGGAGTTTCCAGTGCTGCATATTTACGGGCGATGGCCAGTACTTCATTATAAAGAAGTATCTGAGAAATTACATTTTCATTGCTTTTTTCCTCTTTTTTTTTTTTTTCTTCTTTTTTTTTTCCCCCCCTTTCTTCTGATTTACAATATGAAAGACATTCCAAAGACCTGTATGACCTCAGACTGATATTGAAAAACTATAAAAGCAAGAGCCCAGCTATATTCTCTGCTCTTCCTCATGAACATACAGGATTATTTGCTACAGTATATTCTGAAGTGCTGATTCCAACCTGGTATAAACAAGGCAAACTACAGGGATGAGTTTGCTACCATTGGGAAAGGTTTTGAAATGAGTTTCCTTTGCAAAAGAACAGGATGGTATTTTTAAACAATTTTTGTTAGGACTGCAGAATTCTAAAAAAAAAAAATAAAATGAAGTAAGATTCCTCAATAAGCAGTTCATCTTGAAAATGAACAGATTTATACACTGAACATAAGGAGGCAGGTGTTCCTAAGTATCTTTTGCTTCTAGAAATAGTCTTACATTTTACCATACAATTAAAATTATACCAGCCATCTGAGAGAGATGAATTAATTTACAGTATATATATATATACTGTATATTATAAATGTATATGCTGTATATATATGCGTATATATATATATGTGTATATTGTAAGTAACATATATACATGGTGCTTCTGTGCATGCAGGAGTTACAAGGCTGTCTGCTCTTGAAAGTGAAGTGCTTTGTTTCTGTACCAGTAATTTTCAGCATGATAATGTTGCTTCAAGCTTTCCAGAGCAGGACATTGGACCTCACCTCAATGCAGAACTCCATGTGCTCAACAAATTTTATTATTTGAATCTCTGTGTTCATTTTATCTTTGGTTCTCTGATGAGAGTGGCAACAAATGTGTTATCATTTCCTACCTCTGTTGATGGATTTTTTTTCTGGATGCAATAGTTTGAGGTGACAAATTTGATTACAGGGAGAGAACCAGATGCTGAAGAGCCCTCAGATGTAGTGCAGATAGACTGAACAAGAAGCTGTGACTGCAAGTGCAAGTCAGACAAATTCAACTGAGGACGAGACTATGTATAAAACAGAAACAGTAGTTGTCCTCCAAGTAACAGCAGCTCTTGGTATCTTCAGATCAAAACTGTACACTTTCAAGGAAGTTACACTCTATTCAAGCAGAAGTTATTGCTTTTACTATGGAGGTAACTGTGTGGAGTTCAGTGGCTTCTGATGTACCTGTAGTATGTTGGGTTATACTGACCTATGGCAAAAGGTCAAAGATAATGTTGTGCAGTAGACTCCTGTAGCCACAGCTCCATGAATCTATCAGTTCTACATCATGATGCACAGATATATATTGTCTTGAAACTGTGTCAGATTTAACTCAGGCATTATTAAAGGTATATGTAACGAAAAAAATGCACAAATGCAAGCATAGTTATTATTTTCTCTGTTCTGAATTACAGTAGTTTAACTAGGCTAAACTGTGGTTGTAGAGTTTGATTTAGCTTAATTTTCCAAGTGTGGTATAGTTTCTGTCCTATAGGACAAGAGCCAGGAGAAGGCAAACCAGTCAGTAGCAGACTGAGGCCACAGCTAATAGGTAGAATGAAAACCCCCAGTAAGAGCTAGCAGTAGGAGCTGAGTGGAAAATAGTCAAACTTTGGTATCCCCAAACCATAATTTCAATGTTTCTCAGTGTCTGAGGTCAAGAATTCACAGGCAGGGACGGATTCCAAAGACAAGGATGAATGGTCAGAGATGCCTTCTCATTACCAGCCTTTCCTCTGCCTGGTCTGAGACCCTCATGTAGGAGCTACCACCTTTAGAGTCCTTTAGCAAAAAAAGGACATGCTGTACCTGTTGTTTATGGCAGCTCTCTCCTGGCAGATCATAAAGATTTGTAAGCTTCAGCTAATGAAGACAAGATACCATGAGCCCTACTCCTCTGTGCCAGAGATGGACACTTCCCAGAGACACAGTCTTATCAGTAAAGAGTGGTCCGTGTCCCTCATCTTGGCTGAGAACCTCTCTCCTTTTCCTTCTACTTTGGCTCACACCCACTGCTCTCACTCATACATACACACCCACTGTCTGCTTATGTATGTTCTTATGTTATGGGTTCATCTGGTAAGTCATATGCATTCCAGTAATATGAATTAATTCAATTATTTCTGCATTACATAAATATTCTGTACATGAACATGTCTCTATCTTTAGTATTTCCTCCATCTTGTTTTTCATTAGCTAATTATCATTCTATTACTCAAAGGAAACAGAGTCCATAGCTTGATTTTGTTAGCACAAAGATGCACAATTAAAAGCACAGAAACTCTAAATACTACCTATGGTTTCTAGCCAAATACTGCAGGATTTCAACCTTAAGAACTAAACCTTCAAGCCACTCAGCCAATCACAGCAAAACATAAGGAAAGAAATGCTATTTCTGCTGTGTTGGAGCGAGCCATACAAACCTCAAAGTGCCCTCCATTTCAGGTTATTAAAAATTATTTAACAAGAAATCAGACCATATAGAATTTTCTTCTCAGACTGATTGCAGGGGATCTCAATAATTCCTAGTTTAAACTTCAATAAGAGCTAGTAAAGCTTAACATTACTGTTATAAAAAGTCATAAACAAAAATTGTACAAGCTACAATCTTACCTATATCAGGCAGGGGTGAATCTCCACTTCTTTTGAAGAATTAAACAAAAAAATGTAATGAATGTTGATTAATTGCTGTTAATGGCAGAAAGATCTTATCAGAGTACCTGATGAAAATAAAAAAGTGGTTGATAAAGACTACTGTTGATGTAATAAGATCTATGAGGCATTTCTTTCAAGTGCTTCTTTCAAGATTTGAATTGGAGATCTAGAACTACATGAAATAACTCTTTGACATAGTACGTAAGTTTACCATCAGCTGATGGCTCCTAATTCTACTGGAAAATTGGAAATTATCGCTGATAATATTTTTCTAGTAGGGTCTCACTGGAATCTTTTCCCATATTGTCACATTTTTATTAATAACTTCTAGAAAGATCTAGTCACATTGTTTCTGATACAGTTTTCATATAAAAGAAAGACTGGAAAGTGATAATGATAAAAGCAGATCACTGATATAAAGGGATCTGCACTGTATAGAGAAGTCAAACACATGCTTCAACGCCAACAGTGAAAGGCTGTTCATCTACAAGAACATATAAATTGTATTTAAAAGAAGTTAGCTCTAGATTGCATGATTTTAAGGAAGCATTTCCAAGAAAAGAAACATCCAGCAGACAGATGAATATGTATTGTTACTGAGTAATCATGTGGATACTAGAAGAAGGGAATTGATCTAGTTTAATAAAAAGGAAAATTGTTGAAGATTATATTGCCTTGATACTGGAGCATCTGCTGTTAGAATTCAGCACTGCTATCCACACTTTAAGAAAGCTGCTTAAATAAAAGTCAGAAAGGATTCAGAAAAGAAGTGTGATAGACTGAAAAGCTGTAAAACATGGACATAAACATTAAAAATTCTGGTGACAAAGTTATGCTATTGATTTGATCAGTTCACATCTGAGTCCAGAGTCTTGATCATTCATGCCATATTTCTGTTTACCCAGTTTCTATGTCTAGTCTAGAATCCAAGATTTTTTCCAATGCAAACTTGCTTTTGGGGTAGACCTGATATTCTGGATCTTCTCTGCTATTGATTGTATAATTCAAATTTGTCCCCTCTCAATATTTCTGTGACACAGTTACCAAAAGAGTAACCCCAAGCTGTAGGTGCAGATAAAAAGTTTTAAAATATCACCTTGGATACTAAGTTCTTTGCTAATAAATGAGAAAGAGCAGCTGGGACAGCTGGCAAGCTTGTGCTTACCTCTGCCACAACGAAATTTGGAGTTAAGGGATGAGAATCAGAGGCAAGGAGGGGGCAGTGGTACAGAACCAGCAACCTGGCTCAAACTAATTTCTCAAATTTGGATGTGGGCATTGCTACCAAGGCAGCAGAGGTAAGACACTGAACAATCAGAGAGAAGGTCATGAAAGCAGATTTTTTCAAATCTATAGTGATCTACGTGGGGAAGAGCACTCTAAAAAATGCAGAGTTCTTCAGCCTAGCAGACAGATATGATAAGATCCAAAACCTAGACACAGAAGTGACCTGGAAACAGAAGTGAGAACAATACAGAGCAGACATGAGGCTCATATTTTTAACAATGTAGGTAATTAGGAGTTGTGAACTAGCGAGTCAGGACTGCAATGGACTTTTTATCACCAGAAAATCTTAAGATCAGGTATTTCTCTAAATGATAGATTCAGTTGAACCACAGCTGTAAGATTAAAACCAGAAACTAATTCAGGGAAGTTCTTTGGCTTATGCTACATGGAAAGGAGGAGATTAGAACGGATAATCATAGTACTCTATTTTGCCTTAAAATCTGCATGCTTATGAGTTTGAAAAGGGAAAATGCAAAACATTTGTGGAAAAGATAGTTCAATTAAGTAGACATAGTAAGAAACTCATTTCTGTATATTCACTTCTCTCTTTTGTGCAGCTGGGACTCTACCCATTATACTTGAGCAGACTTGCACCAGTACTGACCAGTCAATTTGTTCAGGAGCTGGAAGACTGTGCCTCCAGTTGTGCATCACAGCACTTCCCAAAGCAACTACATAAAGTTTAAAACAGGACAAAGTTGTCATTGTCTTCAGGGTCAGCAATGTGATGCAAAATAACCGAGAATGAAACCTGCAAGCTTAGGTAGAGTGGAGAGAACTAAGCATCTACTTAGACCTGTGAGTTATATGGTGGTGCCACACTTCAAAGCAATAACTTAACCCATGACTCTGACAAGGCTGTCAGCTCGATTCTCTGCTTGCCCAAGCACTGAAATGCCAGTTCAGCAGATGACCTGAACCACCCATTCCTCTTCCCTGATGACCAAAATCTAAATGATATTTCCAGAAATGTCATATTCTTTGCATCATTTTTCCCTTTTTCACAGCTCTTGCAAATCTCTCAGACACCTGGAATTCTAGACCTAGGACCAAATCCTTCATCTCCCACAATAGCAATAAAATACCAGGATTTAGGATTAGAAATAGGTTGCAGCTGCCACATATAATGCCACATATAATGGAGAATGGAAAAAGTCAGCCTTTACTGCTTCCCTAAGAAAAGAAAAATTAACCCTTCTCTTGCAGCTTAATAGCTACCTCTTATTTGAAGTACTTTTTCCATAGCAGTTCCCACTTGCCAGTTAAACTTTTAGGGATAGTTTTAGAACTTCTGTAAAAGGAAAGTTCACCTTCTCTGAACCTGTGCATTGCCTAACAATGTCCATAATAATTTGTTCCTCATTTCATCAATCTCTACATTTATTATAGTTTTATCACATATTAGAGATAGCTAACATTTTTTGCATGGTTACCAGACCTTCTCTAATGTCAGAATGAAGCTAGGTGTATAAAGATTTCAAAGATTAGGATCACTGCATGGCTAGCATAAGTCCTATTTCTAAGATAATCATAGCAGCTGAGATCAGATGAGGTATTTGGGCCAGTAGGTCACAGTTTCACTGGGAGAGAGGATGGTGTTTTCTGTGAGAGATTCTAAAGTAAGCTGAGTGGTATATCATGCTGCATTCTCCCAAGCTCATGAGACAACAGACCATCAGATATCTCCATTTTACCATGAACACTGAATTGTACTGCAGCTCCAAATGTGTATGCAGACTTAACTGAAGAAATAATTTTGGTGAACACACTTGAACATAATTGACGTTACTACTGAGCTTCAGGTTATGTTCTTTTTTTGAAATCATGTATCAGCTATGCTCATATGTGAGATGATAAAAGATGGAGAAATACAATATGCCACACCTCACAAGGAACTTCCCCTGAAACAATGACTCTTCAACAGCAGCATGGGGTAGATGTTTTGCATAGGCTTCTCCAGCAAGCCCCCGGTCTCCTTACTCACAGCAGTGGCTTTTTGTGGCTCACCCCTCCCCCCTGCCCTTTATCCATTCTTGAGGGACAGCCACTGCAGACAATGGCTCCATTCTTCGAGACAAGAAGACCACTCATACACTAAAATGGCAACTGTCTGTGTAGCATCCTCTGTGGCAACTAAATGAATGTCAGCCTTGTGTTAGGCTCTGTTTTTCATATAATTTCTGTTTTATTTGATAATGTACCTTAGATATACATAAAACTCTTTGAAATGTAACATTTTTCTGCCTCTTTTACACCCTTTCTAACACCAAGCCGTGACTTACACATTAAGCTGTTCAAGAGGGAACAGCAGCTGATGCCTCAAAAAAAGACTTGTCTGGTTTATGTGTCTATTTAACAACAAAACCTTCCTGAGCTGTGGAGACATGCAGAGATGAGACTCACTACTTGGTGCACTGTAAAAACTGAACCCTTTGCAGCACACCTGTATTCTCCGTATGTTCTCTGCTCAAATGTCTGCAATACTCAAAAATTAAATTAGACATTGATGAAAAAGAGAAGTAGTCCCTGAGATTGCAAGCTTGGGTTAGGGCACACTAAGGATGTCATCTGAGAAAGAAAAGTACTTCCAAAAGAAAAAAAAATTTAAATGCCACAAGGCACTCGCAAGCAACCTTCAAACCTTGAAACGTACAAGAAAATCAGTAATTTGCTGTTCTACTTCTTGTGGGCATTAAGGAAGGAGAAAATCTGGAGCTGGTGTCAGAGAAGGGTGAGGAAACTTCAGACCACTGCAGGATGTGCAGCTGAAGAAATGCATAGCTGGGAAAGACACAGTGGAGAGGAATGAGTCAATACAAGCTCAGTCTGGGAGTTTCAAACCACAGGTTTCCTCACTTCAGCAAACTCTTGTGCCAAAGCATCTAGACAACAAAATCTATCCTGGAGAAATCCTTCCCCAATTGCTCACTGGTTTTTTTCTTCTTGCCCTTTTTCCCAAATAAGAGACCTTATATTCATCAGTATCTTGGTACATACTAGTGCATATTATGGAAAACAGAGGCTCAGTTCAGGTTTTTCTTGTTTACAATTTCAGGCTGAATTCTGCCCTCCAGTCCTGACTCCAACGGGAGTAACACTTGTGTAATTGAATACAGAATGCAACCCTTAGGGTTTTGGTCTGACCAGTAACAGAACTTTACGTGTGTTTAATTCATTTTTAGGCTTAGGCATTTTTTCAAATTGGGGCATAAGTTCTGCTCTTGTGTTAGGAATGAAAATTGTAAAAAAAGGGCAGAAACTTGTCTTCGGTTTCAGTACAGTCATACATCCATGCATACATACATATATAACACAAAGTGAGAAAGAGGGGAGAAATGTCTGGAAGAGATTATTTTTAGAAAGGGTATAACCATTAGACATACTTCGTTATTGTTGAAAAAGTCTTCAAATCAAATGCAGTAACAAAAGAGTTACTTCTTGTTTATTAATGAGAATTCTTCAACACTCGGCTGCAACAGGGTCCTATTGTGTGGAGGAGAGCCAGCAGCAAACTCCCTCAGCTACCCTGAGAGGAGGATCAGGCCTTGCTGTTTTGAAGGTCACTGCATAATACATTTGTATTTACAGCACTGAGCACAGAAATGGCCTCTTTTGTAGATGTTTACTTGCCTTTAAATTTTCTGTTGTGAAAAGGAGACAATATTTAAGTTGGGATAATATATGCTTAAAGAAAGAGATTACCACAGTTGTAAGGAAGGATATTTTTCAGTAAGACACTTGGCCTACTTAAGTCTGCAACCACAATTAGTAATAACCAACCTTCTGCTAAAACATGGAATTCATTCCCAAAACTACAGTAAACTCTAAGTTCTCAAAGTTTTACCAGGCCAAGGGAAAGCAGATACTGTGCCAATTCTGAAAGACTAATTCATGGAGGGGGAGTAGAAGGACAAAGATAATGTAAAGAGAGATCTCAAAGACAAATCCATAACTAACGCTACTTGGTATTTCACTGTCTAAAAACACATCAGAAGTCTTTTACACCAGTGCTAGACTGAATAGGCAAGGAACTAGGGAACTGAAGCAAACTTTGGTATTGGTATTGGTATTGGTATTGGTATTGATATTGGTAGGACATTTTAGCAGACAGGAGGACAAGAAGAAATTGCCAAGATTCACCCAAGATATCTGAGAACTCACTGAACAGATACATTGAACCAAGCAGTAATAGTGCTTTGGCTTAAAGCAGTCACAGAGGCAGAGAAACAAAACATGACAAATGTGACATAGATTTTCACTAAAGTCTGTGTAAATTATCATAATAAACTCAGGCCTGTAACATTATTTCTGCATCAGGTAAATAAGTAGACATTGTAACAAAACATTAGTAGCCTATGGGAAGAGGGTCAAGTTTAACTTTTGTACTGCAGTCATGCCCCAAAATCTGTTATAGTTGTTAGATCACATCAATGTGTGTATGGATAACACAGTCAGTTGATACAGTGTGACTGGATTTTCAACAGAGTTTCAACAAAATCCCTCACCAAAGACTCTTAGAGAAACAAAAACGTGAAGATTAGTCATGGGCCTAAGGGAAGGTATTCCTCAGGATTAGCAACTGGTGAAAGGAAGGGAAACAAAGGGGAACACTAAGTGGTCAGTGTTCACAGAGAAGGATGATTACTGGCAGAATCCTCTGGAAATCTCTGCTTGGATTCTGGTGTTCAACATATTCATAAGTTATCTGGAAAACGCTAAGTGGTGAGGTAGCGAACTTCACAGGTGATGGGAATTATTCAGCCCTAAATCTGTGTATAAAGTATAACAGGAAGATCTTCTGAAGCACTCCACAATAAAATAACAGATTAAATGAAGGATGAAAACTAGGGGGGAAACAGTCTGAAGAATATTTATAGAAGAGGTTCTCATTTCAGGACAGAGATCTTAAGATTTTAAGGGTTGTGAGTTCTTTGACAGTGGCAGCACAATACCAGTCACAAGCAAAAGGGCAAAGTGAAATTTAGGAATTACCAGAAGAAGAACCAAGGAAAGCAAATGGCATTATACTTGTGTGTAAGCCCCTGGTGCATCCATACTCTGAGCTGCACCTGCAGGTGTGGTGACCAGTGCAGAGAAACACGAAATGGTTTTTGTATGAGAAAGACCAAATACTCCTTTGAGAGTCTGGAATGCATCCTTTGTGTATTTGCTGATAGCTCCACACCCTATAAACTGAGCCTAGTGTAAAAACATCCATCTTACTGCACATGTGCTGTAGAGAGTTTGAGTAGCACAGCCAACAGGATACACTCAGGATGTATCTCATGCCATGAGAAACAGCTGTCAAGTGAGTGTTCTCTCAAGCAGACATTCCTAGAAAGAGTTGGCTTTATTATGTCTGTGTTCTACAGGAGGCTTGTGAAGGCACAGAAATTCTTTGCTAGGCAGTGGATATCTACATCCTGCTGTCCCAAAAACCTACGTTGTGAGCATGGTGATCCTACCACCTTCACAGGGGTATTCCCTCACATCTTCTTTGTACTCTAGGGCATCCCTACAGCTATATGGCAGGATGATCTAAATAACAGCCAAAGAGAACTCCCTGAAATGTACGTGTCCCAGGCAGGTATTGGTAAAAGGCCTTTCTGCAATGGAAGCTGGAGAGTTTTAAAGAATATGCATATTCCTACATGTACTCATCCACAGCCACCTAGGTGTGCATACATGTGTGTTGATATCCCTCTGTATGGCTGATACAGATGTTCTGCATTAGGTAGATATATAGCTGTCTAACTGTGAAAAGCAGACCTTGTGCTGTAAATCATTTACTAAGTCAGATTAAAGGTGCTATTACTCATGGCAATGTAATACTATCTATAATTTCTGTGTTAAACTTGACATTATAAATCCTTTAATCTGAGTATTTAAAGGCTGTTCTATGGCTCATTTTTCAAACAGCATTCCAGTTAACACATTTACTGCTAATGAACCACTAACATGTTCTCTTTTTCTTAGATAAATGCTGTTGACCAACATTACTATTTGCTCATCAAATATTTTTTTTTTTTTGCTTTTTAATTTAATTGCTTCAATAAAAATATGCAACAATAATGCAGTTTTAATTACACTTCCCAGTTGACCTATGCAAAAAGAGGCTTTATAATGAAGCCACAATAATTAGCCTGTGACAGTCCAGTTTGGGGCTATTGTGTAGTTGTCCTTTCCATGGCTCACCTTAGCCTGACTGGAATTCTAAAAACCTTATATATTATCTCCCATAACACTTAGAAAGGTATTAAAACTGTGCAGTACTGGCAGAAGCAGGCTTTCTAATTATTGTCAACTATTTCCAGTGTGACGTGGCAGATTCCCTTGAGAACTGAAACAACAGCCCACTCTAGGATTTGTAATAGGCCCTAGAGCCTAAGTAGTTGTAGACAGAGCTGTTTCCCTCAGGATAGATAATTGGTTTACATAGCAGCTCAACATCTGAACTAAATACATTTTTTTCTATTGTCATTTCCCTGTTAAATATACATAACTATTTGGGGATACTAAATACAATGTGACTCCCTATTTAATGGCAGAATAATTTGCATGAGCTACTTTACCTGGAATGCTAATAACTGTTATCACCCCACATTTCCATGCATAAATGATAAAATATTATTAAGGTGAAATTCTGTAGTCCTTAATCAAGCACAACTTTCACTGAAGCCACTGGGAGATTTGCTCAATTAAATATTGCAAAAACATATCACTTATTTTGTTGAAAGTAAGATATCATCATTAAGATGTTCTACATAATGTTATTATTGGTCAGCTTATTAAATGAGACTGTATTAATGTAGCGTACAGGTATAACCAGCACTGTGGGGTGCTGATCTTCTATCATCAGTTTATAAACCACTTTTATGAAATGCTCAATTGCCAGAATTAATGATCAAGACTCAAATATATTTACTGCCACTGGCAACAACATGATTCTAGCAACTACACATCCTGAGTCTGACTTACTACAAACAGAAGAGAGATACCAAGTTTATTTTCAAAATAAATTTTACCGTAAATTTGCAAATCTATGAGCAGTACATAAAAAAATATTTTAAAGGCATGTATCGAGACACTGCAACAGTAGTCGTTTCTGCCTTTAACAAAGGATGCCTTGCTATTTCATGTAAAGAAGAACACAATTGCAGAATATTTGAATAAAACTTATTTCCTCACAGCTTTTCAAGGAACATAACACGATCCTGAGCCTGCAAGTACTGAGTACTTAAGAAATTCAGGATGCTCAGAAATCACAGGATTACATCCTAATCCTTATGGTTAAATATGATACCCAGCTGTGCGATGCAGCTAGAGGTTTCATGTCTTTGACACTAAATTTGGTCATACTGGAGTTGAAGAAGCAGGACCCTAATAAAAAGACTCATCCTGCATTTCTT
This sequence comes from Calypte anna, assembly GCF_003957555.1. Lineage (NCBI taxonomy): Eukaryota > Metazoa > Chordata > Aves > Apodiformes > Trochilidae > Calypte > Calypte anna. The sequence continues at coordinate 17,999,302 of NC_044253.1, read as the reverse complement.
ATTCCTCCACTGATTTCCGTGTGTGTCCTGGGTGCATGAAAAATGAGTATTGTGCCTGGAGCTTGTTATCTGATGTACACAAGAACTGAATATACCACATACATTCCTAGTGTACATCATTCATTACCAGCTAAAAAAACCACACAGATGTTTTCTAAAGCACTTATTCGTCACCTTTCTGTCTGATATTAAGATGTTATTGCTGGATATGTTATGTCCCCAAAAGGAAAAAAATCAGAAAGAGAAACAGTGGGAAATCCATTCATAAGAGTGGTCAAAATGTGATACCCTGAAGTTTGCAAGTCTTTGTAAGAATACCTAGGGATATTTCATCTCATAAGAGGTACAGGTCAGACCCTGCACACCATGACCATTGCCATTGATTTCAGTGTACAGAGCCAGTGACTCCAATTCTACAAAATACTCAAGTCCCTGTAAAAAGCTACTAAAACAGAGCAAAAACATTAAGCATGATCTTAGCTTTAAATTTAAGCTTAAGCTAAATTGAAGGCAAGAGGGTTTAAGTCTGCATTTGCCTACTACCAAGAACTCCTTGTGCCCAAAACAAAGCACTGTATTGTGTTGGAAGAGGCAGCACTGGCTTATTCTCAAAGCTGAGGGGTTGCTGCAGTTCATGACAGAGATATAGGAGTCAATGTGACGTATTTTAATTAACTGTAAATACTATTGCTAAAGCAAATCTAAAACTAAAAGGAATATTCCTAACATGCTTAAATATGGCATGGCATATGATAGGTGTGTAGTAAGACTGAATTTCTTAGAGGAGCAAAAAGGATGAGGAAGAAAATCAGTCATATGAGTTGTCAAATATAACCTTTTGGCATTCTAATAAACTGTTGCTAAGATAGAAATATCAAGCTATTACTAATGGCTATTAATGTGTACATGCTTCATGTAATTTTATAGTATCTTATTTTAATATCTGTAATTTTAATGAATTGCAATTTAGGAAAGAAACAATTTTCATTTACTTTATATAACATAATTATGGACCAAATTAACCCCACACTAGTCTTAATTACATTTAGTTTCATTTGGCTGATCAAGCAATTAATGTGCCACTGTATTTTGGAAGTAAAATCCAAGATGTTATGGTCTGTCTTCAAAAAACATGTACTCATCTCAAGTGTAGCCACTGTGTAAAACTGTCCTTTGGAATATTTTTTTTTTTAGTTTACTGTACGTCTGTATGTTGCAGCACAAGAATGTGAGTATAATGAGGCCCTTCTGCACCTGGGGTCCTGTTATACTATGCTGCTTAATAATCTCCCCTTCATGCCACCCTTTATCTGCTGTTCTCAGATTGTACTTGTGCTTTTCTCTTTTAATTGGGAACTAATTTTAATTTTGCCATTAGAGATGATAAAAAAGCCCACATATAAACTCATATTTCCTGAAGCCTCTATACTGTCACTCAGCCTTTTTTAGAAATCAAGGCTGGAACTAGGTCTTTTTGCTCTTCTGGCTAAAGAATAGTAGAGGAAGAATATTTTTAAAAGCCAAGACAAGAAAACGAATAAAATATTGAGCTGCATACTGATGTTAATATTTGGGTTTTCCTCAGCACTCCAGTGAAATCAATGCCTGCAGAATGACAGCATGAAAACAGTACAGCAGCTTTAGGATCTGGCCCATTAGCATTTAGTACTATCTATCAGTGTGCCTAATCCTTTTCAACTAATTGAGAGAGAAAAACACCCACTGCAATATAGGTATGATGTGAATCTAATTGGAGCAGTACACAGTTATTTAAGTGCTGTTCATAAGCAGGGCCATTCTGACAATAACTTAGGCTTTGTATTATGTATTTACAGGGATTTGGGGATGCTTTCAGAAATCATGAGATTCATGTCACAGCAATGTATATGTTATGTTCAAAATTTGAAAAAGCAATGACTTTTCTCATGACCCTCACATTCTCAATGGCAAACAGCAGTGCATTTAATAAAACTGCATTTTATTAATGCCACTGTTTTCAGAGACAATTTAAGTAGACTGTATTCTTAGATGCACTTCCCAGCAACTTTCTTCCATGTAGAGGGTGGGTGAAGCACCAGTCTGCCAGGGACTATCCTATGTGCCTCGAGAGTGCATGGTGTTACCACTGGGACCAAGGCTTTGCTGGACCTCAGGAAAATCTGTGTCTTAGTATATTCTTCAGCTACTTCTGTCAAACTCTTGCACTTTTGCTAACGGAAAGAACTCAAAGCCATTTGTAAATCTTTTTTTAGTGTCCTTAACTGCAATTCTGAGAAAGCAATGGCTTTACACTTTCTCTCCAGATAATGCTCAAAGCTAAATTTCTCTCCCTGAAGAACATTAGTCAAACTGACTTTGTAGGGTTCCTTACATGACTAAAATGAGTTGGATTTGACCTTTCATTTTCAACTGGTCTGGATGACAATCATCAAGCATATCACATTATATCCATGTCAAAAGCTAAAAGATTTTTTTCCTTCCTGCACTCTTAGTGGAATGATAGAGAGCTCTGGTTTTTTTTTTTTTTTTGGTTTTTTTGGGTTTTTTTTTTTTTGCTTTGTTTTTTTTTTTTTTAATCATCCTTATGCATCCACTGTAAATTCTCCACTTTTCACTTTTAAAAATGGTTGATACAAATTTGGGCAGTAGGAATTCAGAAGCATCTGCAGTCATGTGCTTAATCAAGATTTTTTCCTGCATTTTCACTACTGAAACTGGCCCATCAACAATTGTTTTCACAAAATGGTGTGACCAAAGCAGTTCATGGGTAGGATGATGCAGGTTAGCTCCAGTCCAGGCTGGGGAACAGGCTGCACAGGTCACAGCTTGTGGCAGTTTATCCTTCTCATGCAAATAGTCTAGCCAGGGTCACCTCATTTGTGGTTAGCTGCTGAAGTTCAAAGGCTGCTGCAGACAGTGCTTAGCAAATAATAAAAGTAAATCTGGCATAAAGTCACTCATGACTTCTCAACTGTTGGAGAAACCAATCTCTCCAAGAGAGATATAAACTCTGTATCAATTGGATGACACAGTAGTTTTGGAGATTCAGAGGTCACAGTGAAGTATGTCTTCCTGCATGCTGACTTGGGTGAGATCATGTAGAGTGTGTGAGTGAGGGTAGAGAAGTCTGTCCCTAAAGGAATAGACTGATCAGTTGGGATAAACTCAATAGGAATTTTGCCATTGATTTCACTGGTAGGGAAATTTTACTCTCACATGAAGCTTCATGCAGTTAGAAACAGATGTTAAAGATGGAATTGATTATATCTGTTTTTCCCTTAATTCTCTCTAGTAATCTGTCTAAACTGAGGGAAGGCAGTATTTTCTAATTGCTGTTATATACTGAATTTAAGGGATATTTATATGGCAAAGCACTGGTACATTCTGAGGCATACTCATTATCAGAGAATAAATGCAGTGTAATGAATTGCAATTGCTTCCTACCTATTTCCTCTCTGCAAAGAAAATATACTGACTACTGAGACAATAGAATTTCTTTTCACTTCTAATGTGAGCATCCCACATTGCTTACTGAAATAAGCACTATTTTGACTCCTGACTTGGAAATGTACAGGTTTTTACTTGGCATTTACCAGCTGGCTAGAAATTTTTGGCACATTTGTGAACATTTTATTTTCAAAGCACTGCTATGTAGTTTTTAACTTATTAACTGTGGTGAAGCACAGGGCTTGCTCCTCCTGCAAAACCTGTCAGACATACAGAGCGTGTCAGAAAGAAAAGAACAGAGTGGCAATCAAATCTACCCAAATGCAGTCCAGCCATGAGTGAGAAAATAGGGTTCTGACTCCATGTGGCAGCCTGAGTATGCCTCCCCATTTGTCCCACAGCATGCAGAACAAGCACTGGTAACCTCTCAAACTTTTAATGAATTTACTTTGCTTTGAAGCAATTGGTGACACTTCCATGCCCTCCTGGCCAGATACACTGTGGAATGGTGACTGGGGGATTGCCACACTGCTCTCAAAGGGAAAAGAAAAAAAAAACAGAGGTAATAAAAGGGAAGAAAGCAATTCTGAAAATTGCTGTTAACATTCTCAAAAAAGATAGTAAAGTCTAATGATATTTTAGAAAAACTGAATAATATTCCTCTAAGGAAGAAACTATCTTTATATCTGTTAGTGAAAGCTGAGTAGCCTGTTGTTGACTGCCTTCTCATGTCTGTAAGATGTTATTGTAACACAGCCTGCTACTGCTTCTTTCAGAAGAAATTAAAAAGCATCCCAAATAGCACTAAACTATGACTGGCAAAACAAGAATGAATTGCTTTTATCATACATTATCCTTGATTTTTTTTTGATTTCTACTTTGAGTTTACACATTATACATCATATGTTTGTTCATTAGTTTGCACAAGTCAGTCATTCAGTCTGAGTCCTCGAGTCAGTCATTGGTGAAAATTAGCTAACGTTCTACTCTATTTCACACTCAAAGCACTTCCATTATGGTTGGGTAATGGTTGTACCATCAATAAAGAGTATGAATCCAGTTATGTGGAGACCTCAGCTTAACCTTTCCATATGCTATTGATATTTATAGAGCTTCTGACATAATCAATTAGCCTGAAAACTGGCACTCATGGAAGGTAAACCCATATAAAGGAACCATTGCATCTACATTTTCATTAACCTTTCAGATAAATATGTAGAAAATAAAGACAAATATGTACCATACACTAATCTCCAAAATTTTCTAATGATAAATCAGATAAGGGAAATCTTATTTAATGATATCTTGATTGCTAAGTTCTGTAGCTGCTTTCATGAGTGTTTTAATCTTCAGTCAGCCATCTAGAAACACCATGTAAGTGAAATGAGATTAGCTGACTCTTGTATGACACTCATCCCAAACTAGCACTGAATTTCAAATCAGATACAAAGCCCAGTTTTGTACAGCAGCAACTCTTCTTGCAGTCGGCTGTTAATAGATGAAATAGCATAGGCATGATCTGGGAAAAATAATACAACACATTACATACAATTCCATATGACCACCTTGTCATGCAAGAAATCAATCTACAACAGAGAGAAACTGAGTTTTGGTAATGGTCTTTTTCGGTTTTTTTTTCTTCCTTTTTTCTTTTTAGGAAAACATATACAAATTCCTAGCCTTCCTTATCCACACAGTAGAAGATTATCCTTCATAGAAGTTTCAGAGGAACACATGTGTGCGAGCTGGTTTTGTTTGGAGATACCTGGCCCTGGAACAGCTGAAGCGTACTCCTGGCTTTATTGCTTTATTGTGGTTCATGAGAATTTGTGCTCCTATTCCACTGACATGCTGCATAATCATACTTTTGCTTTGTTGGAAGATCTACTCTGTTAAACACCTGATTTTTTATTACTCCCTTGAGTGGTGGTTCAGAACACATTTCATGATATTTTAGCCTTTTCCTAGAATATTTAGTCATGATGAAAATATTTTCATCTTGAGAGAACAAGTTATATCTAATTATCAATTAAAATATTACTACAGTAGATTAGTTGCCCTGGCCTATATGTTCCACTCTATTAATGCAAGTCAAAAGGAAGAAATTTCTGAAGAAATTAGTAGGAGTGCTGCAAGGGAAAGCAGTAGGTCCTTGGTATTGTCTCTGTCAAATCCATGGGACTGGTTCTGTGCAGCTCAGGCATCCCTAACTCTCCCCCAGCCAAGCCTGGACTGGCTAGCCTTGAAAGGAGTCCAAAGAATTGCTGTGCCAAATACAAATTCTCCCTTATTGGAAGATTAAGAGTGTGTGGAGATAAGACAGAAGGCAATACAGTGGGCTGTAGGCAGGCTGGAGGAAAGAACTGCATGAGAAGGTATCTACCATATCTGCTATCAGGGTTTTACATTTTGATCTAGTTATAGTAACCAGTAAAGTTGCCATTTACTGGTGAACACAGAACTGCCATATTTTTGGACCCTAGTAAGGTGAATTACTTAGGGAGACTTCAGCAGACAGCATGAAATTGCTCCTGCTACACCTGAAAGCAAAACTCACATGGACTTCAAAGGGGCCAGATTTTCCTCAGTCATCAAAGGATGACTTGGTAATAATACCTTTACATATGCATAAGTACAGGCTAAGGAAAAATTGAATAGATTATATGTAAGGAAGAAAATGTCCTCAGAGCGTGGATATTTAGTATACACTGTTTGGTATGAATGGGCTATTAGCAACAGCTATCACTTAAGTTGCAGGACCACAGGGCAAGATATTCTGGTGAAAGAACTGAAACCCATTCACTAATTAAAGAGATACATGGCTACTAAATTTGAATAGCAGGGCTAGAAAATGTAATAGATGGAAGGCTTTCTAAATTGTAAGATGGTGTGGCATGAGAGAAGGACTTGCAGCCTTAGTCTAGCAGTCTGATGGGCTTTTTTGTTTCAAATCCCATCCTACGCAGCTCTAGCCTTTTATTAAAATGGGAAAATATATTGTTTATAAAGGCTACTGTTGACAAATAGTAACCAAAGCAAGGTGCAAAAAATGTATTGTTTCCATAATCAGAGATACACTGTAAAACAGAGTAAAGTGATAAATACAGGGTATAATTGTTTGTTGTAGCTATTTGTCTGTGCCCAGTGGCAAGAAGTCCAAATGAATTACAAAGAAATTTTTAATAAAAGAACAGAAACAAAATAATGGGCTCCATAACCTGAAAGAACTTTGAATAAAAAATGTCCCCTGAAATTCAAAGTCCCTTTAAAATCTCTGCACTTGCTCACTGTTCTTTGTTTTCTCCTTTCCCCTGCTCTTACTTAAAAGCCTCTGGGTGATTTGTCCTATTCCCTGCCCAATAACAGCCAGACCATTGTTTTAGGGAAGATATTTTTAATGTTGTATATTTTACACTTTTTTGTTGCTTTTCTCTCCCCGCCCCCCCTCCTCCTTGGACATTTCATCCACACACTGCAGAAAATGTGAACATAAGCAGCTGCAATATGAGATGAACTCTGAACACCAAATAGGTAGGCCCTAGAGGGGAGGAACTGAAATATGAGCTGCTTATTCTTGGAGCCCTTTAAACCTTCCAATCTGTTTTAAATTATTTTGGTGCCTCTATTTAAAGGTTAAATTTTTGTTGTTGTTGTGAGCCATAGTTTAGTAATACAAAACCTGGGCAACATCAGCATAGAGTCAATTCACAGATTACACACCCAGGGTCTTTCCTGATCCTGCCTAAAGTGAAGCAGCATGTTTATACTTAGCAACACATTTTGACATGAATGAACTTTTCACGTCTCTGCTCATAAAATAAACACGTACATTCAGCAGGAAAAAAAAATTCATCTCACTCAACGATCCAGCTTACATATGTTATTTACAGACCATATGTTGAAAGCTAAATATGGTTATGGATATGCAGAAATTATAGATATAAAACAATGACTTCAGAGATGGGCATTAAATAACAAATCTCCCACACTTCCATTAAATCCTTTCTTTGTGCTAAGTCTTTAGCACACAGGATTTCACTAAAAAATCCCAAATTTATTTTCCCCTCCATCCCTTTCAAGTGAAATCTTGGCACCTAAAGTATTTTTTATGTTTTGTTTTTCCTTCTACAGTATTTTGTTTCAGGGCACTCTTAATTTGAACACGAGGGCTTAGATGTCATCATGCACACAATTTCGAGGGCTGCTTTTTGCCATTGCCACTTTGAGTTCAGCTCTACTAAGTACCAATGGGAAATTCCTAAAGGCCAAGGCATTTTCAATAAATTAGCATCAAGACACTGAGTCTTTGTATAGCATTTAGGTGAAACTTGATTCAAAATGCATATTTGGGGATTTCTGACAATGCTTTCTTTGTTTTTTATGCAAATATAAAAAGCCTTGGAATCTCTTGAATTTATGTGGTCAAAGATGACCACCATGAATGTGTCTGGAAGCATTACCAAATGACAGAAATACCAGAGACAGTTATACTACAAAGATTAAAATAGACATTTTCTAAAACGATCTTTTTTAAAGGAATGGGGTTTTTGACAATTCATTAACTTTACCTTATTTTAATCAAACTTATTTTGAAGCATTGCATTGACATGATACACATCAAACGGTTACCACTGGCTAGAGACTCAGAGACTTCAAAAATATAACAACTAAAATGTTTATGGTCCTCTCAGTGGGCAAACTAAACTCTGTTACAATTTGTTAATAAGAGAATTAGTCACTCTTTAAAGACACGAGTATGATTTCAAAGTTATTAAATAGCATGGTATACAGTCCTTCAACTCCAGCAACTATGATCTGAATTTAGTGTGTGGATCCTTTTACTCCAACTGATAGAAATGCTTTGGTCTGCTGGGCTGTTTTCTTTCAATAACTGCAATCACCTAAAGAAGAGAGCTAGAGAAGAGTTACATAGGTCCACTTCTCTATGTAAAGATCATAAATACATTATAAAAATGCTAAATAACTGTCTTTGGTAGTCCAGATTAATATCAGAGCACATTGTGGACAGGAAGAAAAATGTTATCTACCTAAAAAGAAAAGTGGCTGTTTTATCTGCCCTCTAGATAGATTTGTACTTTTATTTTAGGCCAACACACACAACAGAGTGAACTGAAAATATAGTCTGAAGTGAATTGACTTTTACAAGGTTTTTAGAATTGTTTTGAAAATCATGTCTTTTGTGCTATTGCTTACTTTTTTTGCCTTAGTCCTGTCCCATAGGCAAAGCATTCAGGATACTTAAGATACAACCCCCACCAGTATTTGACCCAGGACATGCTGACTGCTATCACTACATTGTGGTGTGCCCATTTTGGCTGGTAACACCCCCCAGGCAGAACAGAATCAATGAGGTCGGATTTCCCATAAAGTCTAGGAAGAACTACCAAGAAGAAAAGAAAAAGACAGGTAAGAAAGGCATAAGGACAAGTATCCATAGCAAGGGCTAGGAATATATTATTGCAAATTAAGGAATGTGAAATTTGATACAGTACACAGAAGTCTCTAGGCTGCTCATCTTGCCCACAGGATGTTTTCCAAAATGATATTCCTCATGATTCTACTACTAAAATACATATATTTTTAGTAAACTCTCTGTTACACCAGTGGTGGGTCTACAAATAATTTTCTATGTAATATCCCAAAGTGACTTTTTTTTATACTTATTAGTACCAAAAATCTGTTTACAGACTACTGAAATTAGACAAATTGGAATTGCAGTGAGCAAGGATTGAGACAATGGGCTATTGATTACTGCGGGATCAATTCTCGAGCTGACATTAAGCTCTGTTAAGAATATTTCTGAGAAACTTGCCCAGAATGCATCACGGTTGAGTTAAGTCTGTAGGTGAATAGAACTCATTCCTCAAGCGATTCCGACAGGGAGAGGTTACCATCCAAGCAGAGTCTACTGCAAGCTTTTCTGTTGCAGAGACCTTGCAAAAGTGAAGCTTATCAGTTAAATATTAGTTCCTTTTCTTTATTTATTCAATTTTTTGGATTAAAAAAGGTTTCCCTGTCCTAATCATAGAACTCAACATATCAGGAAATTTTGAAGGTACAAATTGCCAATTACTTACTACATTACTTGTGGTGTCAGCTTAGAGACTGCTGATGAAAATTGAATTTTTTTCTCTTGACTTCCCTGGGCTGTGGAACAAGCTCAAAATCCTCAGCAGCTAGAGAAAAGTTTCCTTCATTTCAATTTGCAGTTTTTTATACACAGTATTGTGTGCAATTTTTTTTATATAGTTTACCACAATTACGCCTTTACTTTAAATTCATATTTAAACCAATTGCATGGTTGTCATGGAATTGTTGGTAATGTATGATTATATTATGTCGTCTTTTGGCAGGACACTTGTAAATGAGACATTATCCTTGGAGATTTTCTTGGCTGAAAATGTGAGTAATTAAAAATGTAAACAAATATTATCCATTACATATGCCACAATAATAAATACTTCAATATAATGCAAGTTAATGACTCTTTAGGGATCCAGCCTAATCCTGTTACAGTGTTTCATAGGTGTACAAACAAACAGTTAAGCATTTAATATTTTAACATGCATATTATATTTATACAATACAGTTCTCAGCTGCCAAAAAGCAGCAGCCCTGTCAGAATAATTATAGAGCATGAAGTGTAGGAGAGGCAAACACGGATGGAAACCCACAAGGTGCTCGAGCCTTGGTAGTCCTCAGTGCTCAGTACAACCCAGTCTGCTTTTCAAAAGGGGGAACAGAATGTAAAATGAGGCATTTCTTTTGCTTTCTTTGCAGGAGAAAACTAATTATACTTCTGGTAGGAATATGTCTGCCCAGAGTCTGAAGGGATGTGTCCCAGGAGGGACGTCTCAGATGCATGCAGCCCTGCCCAGGGGGGCTGTTGGGGGCCAGGTGCAGAAAGCTCAGCTCACCCCCACCCAGAGCCACTTGGGCACAGGTCTGTTGGAAAGAGGTCTGGGATTCAGCAACAGTTTTTGAGAGGAGAAGGTAGTTTGTTTCTGTCTTTTAGATTTTTGCTTTCAAAATCAAAAGGTAAACTAAATCAGAGTAAGGCACAGTCTGATACTTCAAGCACTGTAAGGGACATTTTCAAAGTTGTTACTGGGTAATTATTAGCCAAATCCTATTGAAATGAAATGACATTTCCTCTCAAATTGCCCCTGGATGTGTGGATCATGCCAGCCAGTAACACCTCATCTACAAATTTTCATTCTGCAGGGATTTCAAGGTCAGCAGGAAGGGTTTCTTCAAGTATATTGGAGGCAAAAAGAAAAGTGGATAAAATGTGGGCCTGCTTTTGAATGAGGCAGGTGCCATAGTGACAGAGGATGCAGAGAAGATGGAGTTACAAAGAATGCCTTCTTTGCTAATTTCTTTGCTGCTCTGGCCGGCCTTTAGGAGTCCCAGACCTTGGAGGTAACAGCAAACGTCTGGACAAAGGAAGACTTTCCATTGCTAGAGGAGGATCAAGTTAGAGATCAATTAAATAAACTGGACATCCACAAGTCAATGGGTCCTGATGAAAGTGCTGGCAGAAGTCATTGCTGGGCAACTCTCCATCATCTTTGAAAGGTCCTGGAGAAGGGGTGAGATGCCAGAGCACAGCCAGTGTCACTCCAGTCTTCAAAAAGGGCAAGAAGGAAGACCCAGGAAACTACAGGCCAGTCAGCCTTATCTCCCTCCCTGGAAAGATGGTGAAACAGCTTGGTCTGGACATCATCTTAAAGCATGTGGAGGAAAAGAAAGTGACCAGAAATAGTTAACATGGATTCACCAAGGGGAATCCATGTCTGACTAATCTGTCAGCCTTCTACAGTGGCATGACTGCATGGATAGATGAGGGGAGGGCAGTGGATGTTATCTTGACTTCAGTATGGTTATTGACACCATCTCTCACAGCATCCTCCTAGGCAAGCTTAGGAACTGTGACATAGATGAATGGACAGTGGGGTGGATTAAAAACTGGCTCAAAGATAGAGGTTGTCATTAGTGGCACAGAGACAAGCTGGAGGTCAGTAACAATTGGTGTTCCCCAGCAAACAGTACTGGGTTCAATTCTGTTAAATGTATTCATCAATGATCTGGGCAAAGGGATACAGTGCACCCTCAGCAGGGTACATTGAGGACCTAGGAGTCCTGATAACAACAGGATGACTATGGGACAGCAATGTGCCCTTGTGGCCACGAAGGCCAACGCCATCCTAGGGTGCATCAAAAATAACATGGCAAATAGGCAGGGGGAGGTTCTCCTCCTCCTCTACTCTGCAGTGCTGAGGCCTCATCTGGAATACTGCAGCCAGTTCTGGGCTCCCCAGTTCATGAAGGACAATGAACTACTGCAGAGAGCCAAGCATAAAGCCACTAGGATTATTAAGGGACTGTAGCATCAATATGCTGGGACTATATGAGGGAAGGCTGAGGGAGCTGGGTCTGTTCAGCCTGGAGAAGAGAAGACTGAGGGGATATCTCATGAATGATTACAAATATCTAAGGGGCAGCAGGATAGGACCAGACTCTTTTCAGTGGTGTCCAGTGACAGGACAAGGAGCAATGGTCACAACCTGGAACATAGGAGCTCCAAACAAAACATAAAGAAGATCTTCTTTACTGTAAGGGAAACAGAACACTGGAACAGGCTACTTGGAGAGGTGGTGGAATCTGTCTCTGGAGACATTCAAAACCTGCCAGTACACCATCCTATGCAACCCACTCTGAGGATACCACATGACTTATAAAAATGAACATTCTCTGGCAGGGATGTTGGGCTAGATAAGCTCCAGGATTCGCTTTCAACCCCTAACATCCGATGATAATATGACTTCATTTGTCACCTTGATGAAATCACTGAAACTATTTGGTTCAGTTCCCCCACTTGTACAATAGAAGCTGTGGTTCTTGCTTCTCCATCTACTTAGACCCTTTCTGAACTTGTTTATTGTCCATTCTTAACTTCATTTTCATGCCCTTCCTTACATTTAGAATAACCTTTTAACAAAATTTGCCAATTTACCCTTATGAATTGAATCTGCAAACTCCAAAACACTCAGGCAATTTCAGAAACTTTTCAATTATAATTTGCGCAAAAGGACTGTGATCCTAGGAATCTGCATAAGAACACTGTTGAGTCATTATTATACCAAGTACTTAAACCTTGCACAGAAGTGCTCTTTAATTACTTTTAAGTCATATTAGCAGGTAGGTCTTATTAGCTGCACTGGGGATTTGAAGGCTCTACCGGATGACAAAGCTTATAGCAAAAATCCAGGGATAAGTTTTGGAGAAGAAACAGACTGTAGTTTATTTGATTTCTTTCCCTCCCTTTCCACCCCCACATTTTTGTTTTGTTTGGTTTTGGTTTTTTTTCCTCCTTCCAATTCCTTTCCTTTCCCATTCACTCGCCCCTTGCGGGATGGGATTCTAATAAAGCAAAATCACCTGGGAATGGAGAGGAGTAAATAGCTGTGCTCGTTTCCTAGGATTTCTCAAGAGGCCAAGATCAGGTCTCTGACTGATGAAGACATTGTAGGTGAAGACACATCATAGCTATCTTCTGCTTACATTGCTCTGAGGATACCACCTGACTTATAAAAAAGTTGATGGTAAAACAGGTAGGAAGCAGCTCCACCTGCACACTTTAGCAATGAGGTGTTTAAGGCAAATCAAAACCAAAAACCCTAGAATGACATAGTCATGCCTGACCAGCATATCTCTTCTACATGATTTTTTCGGTATATCTTCTAAATAGAACCTTTTTCTTCTAAGTTTAGTCTTTCCAAATTTGCAATACCTATTGCCCTTGCCAAACAGCTTTGTTTCATCTGTTGGATATGTCTGTTTTTTTCTCCCTGATGTAGGATGTTTGGTCTTTTTTGTGATTCATGGTACCAATTTTTATCATAAAGGATTTACTAATCCTTATGTTTGAGATGTTCTCTCTTCGATTCTTTGATTTACATCTGTTTACAGGAGGGCTGACTCTAACTTCCTTTAGAGCCTCCTCTCCTATCACAAAAATGTAAAGGAAGGCTTGGTACAGCTGATAATTGATAACACCACCCTTGCTTTTCTTCTGCATAATGAAGATGGATATTTCAAAATCAGAACCAAAAAAAGCAACGATCATCTATTCCCTTATTCTAGTCAGTAGTTTACCACATACTTCAATAGCACATACTTCAAAGTACTGTTCAGGAGAGAAGCCATTGGAGTACAGCCCACAAAGCATTCTGCACAGTGTGGTAAATGAAATTCTCGAAGACAGTTAATGTGCTGCAGTCTAAAGTCAGCTACTATCAGATGTTTGCTGCCTCATTTATTTTGATTAATTGCTTCAGTGGGGGTGGACCAAAGGGGAAGCCAAAAATCCACGTGGGGGGAGGCAGAACGGTGCTATGCTGTCTCTGTGCTTAAGAAGTAAACAAGCTTCGAAGCTTTGCTGCTTTCACTCCCTTTGATTCTTTTACACTTCGGAAGGGAGATTTGTCATGATGCAAAAAAATCTGACAAACCTGTGGTAGTGTTTGCTTTGTGAACCAGTGCCTTCTTTGGAGAAAGGCTTGGAACTGCTAACACCAGTGATCTGGGATCACTGGGTTGTTTTGGAGATGTTTGATCATCTCTAGTCTTATATTTTTTCCAAGACTTTATCTTTTGCTGTCAACTCTACTAGAGATTTCCTAGAGCTTTTTTTTCAGGCTCCAGACTCATGTCAATCACAACTTCTCTTCCTACCACCAATTCTTTCTTTTCATCCCTTGTACCCTCCTGCTGCCTCCTGTGGGTGACGTGGCTGCACAGGGATGGTGGGGGCAGAGCTCTCACAGCTGAAATGATGGATCTTTCCAATTCAGTTTATACCACCTGCTAAACCCACAAGAGTGGAGCCCTGGGTGGTGATTTCAGCCATAAACTTTCTGTTTTGTGGTGTTCACCTTTGCTGTCCCCTGTGACAGGTTTCTTTTCTCAGCCTATGGCACTTGGCTGGGGAGATGAGACTCCCACACAGTGCAGTACACAAAGAGTGACAAATTAAAATGACAGGGCTGTCTTACAAGATTGGGATCTAGTGAAATGAAACATTTCTGGTCCAGATAACAGTGGCAGTGCTACATGGTAATACGTGGGAAAAGCCAGTGTAATTTTCAAGTGTCTTCAACATAACTGAGTTTGTCACTGGCCTGGACCTATCATGTTTCATCTTCCCCAGGTGGGGCTGAAAGTATGGCTGGGAGGGCTAAATTGCAAAAATAGCTCACTTGCATGACATACACTGGCCATGTTTTCCATTTTTATCTCTGCTAGCTGTGTTAATGAATCCAAAGAGCCACGACAAGCTGAAAAAAATCATATGGTGGAAAATTCTTTACTATGAAATTCTGCATATTATCTGATGCCATTTTTCCCTTACAATTTCAAATGGAATAAATAAGATGTAAAATCATGCACACATACCCACAACACTGTCATCTGATTTTCAGATTCCTATTCTCCTATTGAGCCAATAAAAAGATAAAATGTCGATCTTCTGCTATAAACATTTCATATTCTCAAGTTGTAAATTCATTGTTCTGCATTTTAAATGAAGGCTTGAAAATTACTTTGAAGAGCCCTTTTCTCCAATAGGTCTCCACTGGATACGCACAAATATTTTGTATTCTTAAACACAACACTGATGTACACAACTGGATAATTGCCTCTACAACTTAGGTATCTAAATCTCTGCCTTTCAAGTGACATTTTGCATGCTCATTTCTGTGTAAGATTACAATGAGGTTTCAAGTGTCCACACCGCATCAAAATCATTCCTGAAATGCTTATACCTCTGTTTAATTAAGTTGAAGTGAAATTCATGTTATTCAAGCACTGTTAAATCAGGCTGAAGTTAGTGAATCTGAATGACATACTGTAGCATGATTTTAAAGTGACTGCAATATGTGCCATTTTAAGGCACTTGCTTTCTTTCTGTTTGAGAAATGAAACCCAGGAGTTTTGCAGTTACCCATAGAAAATTAAAAGCTGTTTTTCATATTACTCAAAGGCAGGAAAATCTCTGTTGATAGAAGAAACAGACACTTCTCTCAGAGAAAAAAAACAATTCATGCCTTACACTAAACTAATAAATAAGAATCAAAATTTCTGAAGCACTGTAGTCACTGAAATACATTTTTGAAGTAAAGTATTATCCAACCAGAAATGCAGCAGTAACTAAGAAAGACACAAATTATAGCCCCCCTGCCTTCTCATTTAATTTCAACTTTATAATAATTTCAGTCCATCATCGTACATGTTGAAAGGGATCCCATTATTAAAAATTCAAAATATTCTCCATGCTCTTTTATTATAAGAACTCCCAAATGCCTCAAATGTACAGAAACACACATTTTTAATGAACCAAATGGACTTGTTTTTGTAACTGACAGGAGGTGCTGGGAATTGGAATTGAAGGGAGGGGAATCAGCTAATTAAGTCTAAATCACCAACAGCGAACATAATTTCCTTGCCCAGTCACTCCCAGTTTCACCAGATTCCTTGTCCCAGTCTCATACTTTATTTCCTTCCCTGGTTTGGTTTTGCTACCTTTGAATTTTAATTAGATAACTTCCTCCATGCCACCCGGGTGCCACTCAGTAATGCACGTCATAGTGTGTGAACACAGCGTTGACAGCCTCGTTGCTGTTAGCTCCCGTGCCCCCAGCCCAGCTCCCCACACTGGGAACTGACTTCCTGGGGGGATCCAGCTCTGCTCCAATAGCCCCTGGCTGCACAGGCTGCGCGGGTGGGACCTGCTCACCTGCAGAAAGTGTGTGTGATGTGATGGGACCCTCCAGGACTTCTAGCAGCTGAAATGGAAGAAGGCTCACCATGTGTAACTGCAACTTTGCAAAGCTTAGATCACAGCCAGATTGTCATGAGGACAGGAAAGGCTGCCTCCCTGCCAAATTTCACATTGCTTTTCTAAAATCTGAGGCCAATGGATCTGCTGGGAAAGGAATTTGCCAGATTTCACCAGCATTTTTTTTTAACTTTTTTAAAAACTAACCATATTCTTGGAACATCTGAATCTTCTGAGATGTTGTCACAGCAAAATACACCTCAGATGGTTCAAATTTGGCAAACGCTTGGGAAGCAGAGTTTTAGAAAGGGAATTGCTGGGAAACCTTAATAAGAAACAGAGCTAACAACCCAGTTGATGTTTACACTGAAAGAAGAAACAAATAAACAATTGTGCCTTTTAGTAGCCTTGATAGTAAAACTAATCAGCATAACAGATTGCAATAGATCTCTTTCCCATGAAAGTTGGAGCTCTGAGTATGAATAAGAAAGGTGGATCCTGATTTTTTTACTAGCTGAAGAAAACAGAAAATACACACTGCAATATTCCAAATTCAAAAGGAGAGTTAAAACCTTTTTGCAGGACACACAATTGTGTTAGGGAAATTTATTCTTTGGAGACAATTGGTTTCAGATTGGACTCTACTATTCACTATGCCACAATAGACCCTGGCACCTAATGCCAAAAACCTGCCTCTTAGATCTGCAGAAACTTTCTTTCCCAGGTTAAAATAAGATTTCTCTTATAACATTCAGGCAATTGCTGCAAGTTGGATTTAGGAAACATTGCTGGAGCAACCGTATCCCAGCAGGCAGAAGCTGGGATCGACACGAGAAGGCCCTAGGGAAGAGGTCTTTCCACTGAGACGCTGGTCAGCAGAAGTAAGAAAAGGGCCATTGCTGCCACTGAAGCTACTGAACTGCAGTAAAAACTGTTTTTCACTACGATGGAGATTTCAGAGGCTGTTCCTCCAGTTTCCAGCTTAACCCAGTGTGAAGGATCCTGAATATTACTTCTACATTCCCCTCGAGCATCACCTGCATTAAACCAGATCAATCTGGCCTTGAGAGTTGACTGTAACTTCTCTGGAGCATGAGGCATGTTTTCTTTCTTTGTAAGAAGTGGGAGAAACATACAACAACATATAACCTGTCTGTAATAAAACAATGAAACACTACTCAAGTTAATTCAGTACTGGCCACAATATAGCTCAATCTCATTGAAACTGAATAAACATTTTCATATAAATTCAATTAATTGGTTTGGGCTTAAGCATACACTCTGCATTTGAAAATCAGGAACAGTAACTTGTTCCACCAGCTCTGTTAAATAGTTGCCTTAAGTCATAGAATAAAGAAGAGAGAAAACTGAAAATCAATTACACTCTGTAACAGTCTTACTAAAACTAATTAGTTCCTATCTAAATTTTCACACCTCTATTTCATGATCATCTTTTCTACTTGTAAAAGCAAACACATGTATTCTGACACAAGGTAAACAGAAATAGTATTTGAAATGTGAATATAGTGGACGGTTATCAGTTCAGTTTTGGCTCATTGGTACATGTTGGAGCCTCCAGTGGTGCCAAGAGTCTTGGGAAGGGGATGTTTCCTAGAGGAAGGCAAGAGGGGGAGCCCTCGAAACAGCCCATTATGTTGAAGATGTTCACTCAGAGTTTTCTAGATTCATAAAGACTATGAATATTTTTAAAGAACTGACCAGTGTGTTTAGAAACTTGGAAATGTATAGATTTCTGCTAAGCATAAAAGGTCTTGAAAACTTGAACAGTGTCATGCTGTGCAGAATAGCAGTTAATGGTTATAACTGTTTTGGCAATAGGTTATCTAAAGCACACAAGTAATTTGGGAAGAGTAGTACTTGCTGGGAAACGATTGTGTATTCCTCTTTCTAATTAGTTCAGCTTATCTTAAACTTATGCAAGATTCACAGGGTCAGTTTCAGGAACATACAGAGACATTTGCAGTGGGGAAAAAATAAAGTAGAATCATAATAAAATACTGATCTTTTGGTATGAATGATGATCTCTTCCTGGAGTGTGCTCTTATATATTATGACAACAACCACTGAGCAGAGTTTTGATGCTATGATTTCATTTACCTGTCAGGAAATCCTTTTCCATTGCAAAGAGCTCAAAAAGATGTGCTCATCTTGGTTTTGTGGGCTGATATGGCCATGTTTCATTCAGTCTTTCTCTAGTAATCTTATTTATAGGTTCACATAAACACAGGTTTTAACATGCATTGGTTAACCTACCAGAATGTCCAAGCAACTCATTCAGCTATTTGCGCTTGATTAGACTGGGAGACAGAGATTGCCCTATAGCTAAACTAATTTTTAATTTCAAGTATGAAATTTCCAATCTGAAACTAATCAGCATTTTAAAACTTGATACTTTATGGAGAGAGGATAATAGAGACTGTGAACTTGTAGAAAGGAGGCCTTTTGGGTATTTACTTTGGGCACATTATTCCCAGAAGATCTGAATTAAGAGCTCTAAATTATTTTTAGGTTAGAACTCTTTGAACAAGAAAGTTCATCCCATTGGCCTCCTTCAGCTCATTATAAATAAAAAAGTCTTAAACTGCTTTCAAAAGCCCATGCATTTTCTTGGAAGCAATCAGTGAATATAGACAACAGCAGAAGAGAGGACAATAACATTTACTTTTCAGCAAGACTAAGTTACCTTGCTTATTTATCAGCTGGATTAAGACTTTGGCTGCCCATGAGACTGAAATGGAGTCTCTGTACTGGTAATTACTAGAGCGGAGCACTTTCCATCTCTTATGGCAAAGGTTCAGCCTTTATTTCCTCACTTTGCAGACCATGAAACTCAATGGAAAATGTAATCATCAGACCCCGAGGCAAACACAGTCCTTTTGCATCCCCAAGCTGCCTTTACACAATGTTAGGAACTTGAGCTTGTTCTATAATATTTTTTTTGCCTTGCAACTCTTAAATTTTGCATTATACAGTGGCCTGAGTACAGCACTATGCTGGACAGCTGTCCAGGTTCAGTTTTGCCTGTAATGCAAAATGTAGAAACTCTTGCTGAAATCGGTACATATGTGGTCTTAGACGTTCTCATCCCAATAAGGTACTAAAACCTGAACCTTCCCAGTACTGAGAGCCTTCCTCAACCATCATATTTTTTAGGCCTTGAGTGGTAGGTACCATCGTACCCTTCAGCAGTGCTCGTGCCATATTCTGAGCTCCCTATCAGAAGCGCTATCAGTGTTCTAGAGGTGCCCTTCAGAGAGGAGAACAATGCAAGCATGGAGATTCCCCACAGCTCCCAGCCAGCAAGTGAAGGACACACCTGACACGGCTGCTCAGAGTCACTCCTTGGAGGTTGCCATTGAAGGGAGGAATTTCTCTCTGCTGGACTACTTCTGTAACATTTTGTTACATCCTTCCAATATTCAAGCCAGTGGCCTGTAGTTGAGCTGTGAGCCCTCCTTGGCTATCAGATCTATTTACATCAATGAACAGTGTTTTAAATAAAAGAAAGTGTTCACAGTCAAAGCTATTCTCAGTGAAATCAGAGAAGTCAATGCATTGTCTGGCAAGAGTGGTGCTGCCCTGTCAAATAAGTGTCACTTTGTAAGTAAGGATATCAGTAAAAAATATATGTGAAGGCAAAGTTCAGACAGTGCTTTTGACAGTGTATGATTTTGCTCCCTTGTCAAATGCTCCATTTTCACTTTCCTTATTATACACAGAATTACATGCTTGTTTCCAATAAGGATCTGATGATGCAGGAGATTACCAGTGTACTATAGTATACTGGCATATATTTGGCACATATATGCCTTTAGATTGGTTTAATGTATATTTAGGTTTATTCACCTAGCTTGGAGAATACACATGAACAAAATTCAAACCCTACTTATACTTTAATTATAAAGGTTTATGCTGGGCCTACACTCTGTGCATTCTCTTTCCACAGAGGTACATTTCTGCAGGGTGATTTAGATACTTTACATGCCTTGCTGGATCTCTTTGTTGTAAACAAGCAACTTTATTTAAAATATGAATTCCTGAGTAAGATGCAAATAAAATTTTAAATAAGAGATTTTAATCAGTAATTATCTACCAATAAAAATAGTTTTATATGCTTAATAATGAATATAATTGGAAATTTTAATACACATTAATATGTAAGTATTTGCAATTATTGGTTTACATTATTTTTCTATCAATCTTTACATCTCTATGGAATAAAAATCCAGAACATTTTTAACCTAAGCGCATACATTTGTAAACCAGATAAATGTTGTGATTATCTCTTCCGGTATATAATTCCTCATGAGGGATTCAGTTAATTGAACATACCTTTCAAAACATAATCTATGGCTTAATTAAGCTTAGCAAATATAAAATTTGAAACCACATACCCTCTATTGGCAGTAAAGTTAGGATTTTTTTTTATTCCTTTTTATCCAACACTGCTAATGACTGCTTTGCACAGGCACATAGTACATGCAGGTAGCATGACTATATCCAAAACAGAAGTTAAGTTTTTGATTCCACTGGCAGAGATAAAAGTTGATTTTTTTTCTACACACACCACCTCTTTCAATAACCAAATAGGAACTTATTGACGTTGAGTAAATTTCATAGCTTGTAGAAAAGACACATATCATTGTAATGTGTGAAATTTTAATCAGAAATGTTGTGAAGGATAAAGGTAAACTGACTGCTATAATTAACGTGTTCTGTCGCAGAGATTTAGCTGGCACATTTGATAAGTGTGGTTTATGTTAACTATTCCACTGCTTGAATTCTGCCCTTCTCTACACAGTGGTGCTGTTTAATGGTTTTGCATTACAGTGCTTTCCTGTCTTTGGTAGTCTTCTACTTAACTTAGGGTATTTTCCTATAGAAACTAGAAACTTTCAGTAGAGCAGTGGCAGATGGACACCCTCATGTAAATAAGGCTGTACTCAGTAGCATGTATTAAACCTGTTAAGAAAACCATTCATATGGTTCAAGCTTGAACCATTACCTTTCCTCTCCCTCTCTCTCTTAGCACTTCAAATATTCTATTTATTTTATAATTAAATTTATGATAACTTGTGCCCACAGGCATAGTCTCCTGAATCAAAAAGGTCATGTTGCCCATGGAATGCAGAATACTAAAATCCATTATCACAGCAATAACAAGGATGGAGTTATAAGAAGATTATTGTTCTCAAAACAAAATGCCTATCTATTACATCTAATGCATTTTTGGAAAAAGCCCAAGGCCTTGATTCTGCCACCATTCCTTGCATTGAGTAGAACCATATGGTCCCATTGGAGTTTATCTAACTGTTTTTGGAGTATGCTACCACTCAAAATAAATAAGAGTGGCAGGATCTGGCCCTGAATGAGCACATGGGCTCTGCACCCTGCCCTAGAGGTTAACAAACTGGGAAAGAAAATTCCAGGGCTGAAGGAGATTCAGCTGAGAAGGCTCTTTCTGATACGAGCTCCCAATTCTCCAGATGTAGGGCCTCTGGGGAAACAGTCATTCAACATACAGTCACCTTAGTAGGTTTTATGACACATATCTTCTTATATAGAACTTACACGTTGTCTTATTTCCAGAAACTGTGAGCTGCCTGTATAACTAATTGCTTTAATGAAAGAATGACAGGCAGGAAGTAACAGCTTCAGAATTGGATTTGCATTCTGAAAAAAGGGACAAGACTTTTTTCTGTAACTAACATTTGTTCTCCCTACTAATAGGCCTCATTTCACAGTCCTTAAGCACCCATCTTCTCTCTGCCCCGTAAAGGCTAGGCTGTCATTTAAATGCACATATTATGTTCCAAGTAAATAAAATTTTTAAAAAGTTGCTCTCACAAAAGAAAAAAAAATTGTTAACTTTTGCTGCATCATAAGCTACACATGAGCACAGCACATTCCAGGAGACATTTTCAAAGGGCATCAGGTTATGAGTATGCAAAACAAATAACTATGATCTATCTGAAACATGATTAAAGTGATCACCTCAGACTGCAAATAGAGAGGAAAGAAGTATTTACAAAAAGCTCCATATTAAAAATCAGGGATTCGGATTCTTTCCTTTGCTTCAGCCTTGGCTGTTTCAGTCTTACCTGAGCAGATCTACTGCAGGCGCTTTCGCTGTGCCAGTATGGGTGCACAGCAGACAAAAGACATACCAGAAAGGGGAAGACAGATATGCCACTTAAATTAAATAGGAAATGAATTGGCCAGCAAGTTGGCATGTCTGCTGAGACAAATCATAGACAACATGTCTCTCAACAACAGAACTTATTTGTTTTCTCTTGCCAACAGATTCATCACTGCCCAGGCAAAACAGGCAAAATACATTAGTGTCATGGTAAACTGATAAAGAGAAGTGCCTCAATCTAGCATCCTCAATGGCGAAAGTCTTAGGGCTGTATTGATCTGTGTTATATAAATCTTGTTTTCTGTCTGCAGAAGTGAATCAGGAATGACCCTTAAGGTTAACAAACATTGTAATGTCTTTCAGCTGGGGCAGATGCCTATGTGCTCCACACATTGTATTTGGTCAAGTCCCATCTTGTCATTTTACTGCCAAGGAGCTTAACTAATTGCTGGCAATCATAAGACAGTTTGATGGAAGCAAAGAATTCCTACAATTGTTGTCCCTCTCCCTTTTTTTTTTTTTTTTTTTTTTTTTTTTTTTTTAAGCCTTAACAAGCACTCAAAGCCATGTAGCGGAAAACAATCAACACTGAATTAGTCAGCAGGAGTCTTAGCTGAGCTGGAACTTTATGTAATTGGCATGTCATGTTCGTACATAGCCAGAAGCAGGCCTGATTAAGCTGATGTATTTTGTTTCAGTAAACTTTTACAAAAGCAGATTTACCTCCTCTTGTTTTGGTTGCACACCATCACATGTGCTTAACATGACATTTTTCTGGGAAGTAAAGGCACAAGGCAGTCTTCACCTGTATTTTGGTTCAGAGAAGTAGTGCCACACCAGCATGTGAAATATTACATAAAAGTCAAATGTCTGGAAAAAGGCAGCAACAAAAGAAGCACATCCATTATTGAAGCATAACTTGTAAACCACACTTCTTTGATTTGTGTTTTGGTTGTTCACTTTCTACAGCCTATTTTGCAGGTTTTTTTTGTTTTTTTTTTAATTATGTTAGCTATAGTTTGTGTTAGAACTATTTAGAATTAGACTTTCATATTTTTCTCAGGGTTTAGCAAAAATATTCATTCCCATGCACCAAGAAATCAGTGCAGTGACTACTCAAGACACTTAAGCAGTCTACCCTATCTGATCCAATAAAATTTTACTGTGCATTTCATTTTGCCCTACACATAGATTTAGTCTTAAAATGCTAAAAATGCCAGTCTGCATGGAGAAGGAAAGTAACTAATGGTTATCGTTAAAAGTAATTCATAAAGCTTAAGGCATGCCAGCTGTATTCCTGTGCACTGCTGTCCTTCTTGCCATAACCTTAAATAAAACGATATAGTTGAACTTGGCATAGATTATTAAAACTAAAAGAGTGAGTACTCCGTGATTCTATTACATCATAGTTGACAATATAAAGACAAGATTCAGGGAACTAATGGAGCTTTTTTTCTTTTGTCATAGAAAGGTCAAGCTAGTTTTCCACATTTTATATGTATGTCATTCTTAATATAGCAACAGAATCTCTTATAGAAAACAATGTAAGTAAATGTCTTTACGAAGCTACTAGTCACCTGATCAAAAGCCAATGTTGAAAAACACTTCTAATGACTTTCTCTTATGCATCAGTGCACCTACTAATGAGCTGCCAGAAAAGGCTTTGCAAAGCTTTGCTAAGATAGAGCAGGAATGTGAGAAGCCTGAGATCTAACTTCCCTGCTGTGATCCCTGCCTTTCTACTAACAGGGAGCCCAGGCACAGAGCTACTAATGAGCATGCTGGAGAGAGTGTCCAACCCAGCACTGGCTATAGACAATCCACCTGTCTGCTCTCCAATGCAGGGTATGGTGCATGACAGTAAGACACCCTGTTGTATTTTCTCCTTAAATAATTTAGGTATTTATTGATTTTTCTTCACATTTTATTTTGGTGGGGTTTTGTGTTTGGGGTTTTTTTTTTTGGTGTGGGTTTTTTTGTTTTGGTTTGGTTTGGTTTGTTTGCATTGACCTTACTCTCAATAGAAGCTGTAACTCTTTCTGGATGAAAGTAGTGAGTTTCAAAAATATCTTATTGCCCCATAATTATAATTTAATTTGATTCAAGGAAAACAGTGCCATTATAGCATATTATAGTTCTCCAGAACGTAAAGCTTATTTCTCTTTAAGTGTAATCACCCATCCTGAGCTTGATTTTACAAAAAATGGTAAACCAATATTAATAGCGTCTAAAAAAAAAAAAAAAAACAAACCCAAAAATTCTTTATTTGAAGAGAGAAAAAATCAGATATAACAGCTGTCTGTCACTAAAAATAGTGCAAATTGCATAAATTAGAGACCATATTTCAAAGGTGCCATGCTCAACATTTTTATCTATAGTCAAAAGCCAGCAGGATACTAGTATAAAACATTTACTTAACTCTGTTTGCAGAAATTCTGTATAAATGGAATAGTTACTGCAGGATACCTTTCAACTCCAAGCTGTTCACATAACGCATCCTGATGATACCTAGCTCCCTTTGGACTTTTCTTGAGGCTAAGCTGCCAGTTAATATTTTGTTAGCCAAAGAGACAGGCTTGTAGAACAGACACTATATAACATTGCCAGTTAGCAGTAGGATGTCACATTTACTCCAAAGGAAACATAAAAATGTAGTAACAGGAATCACAAATAATTACTTGTCTTGCGCTCTACGTTTTCATTGGAAAAAGCTATTCAGTTGAAATAATACAGCCAAACTACTTGCTATTTCCACTTCTTCCTACCTGAGTTTTGACATTAAAAATCATGCGGTCTGTCACAGCTAGGAAGAAAGTGTGTCCTTAGTGTATTTTTGATCTCCCATAGTTCTTCACCTAAGTCTTCAACATTATGAAAAAATATCTTGGGAATCTGTAGCCTCCTCTGGATACTAATTCTCACTGACATTAATGGGCCTTGTGTGTGCATATTGCATAGGGAAAACAAAACAAACCAATGATGCCCGGGACTATTACTCACAAAATCTAGTATTAAAATACCAGTGAATATTATTAGCACACTGTCACCTCCACACTTGTAGGCTACTAATTCTGAGTGGCAACATTAATTTTCAATTCAGTAACTTCTGTTTCTGTCAACATTTTAACAATAATTTATTTTAGCTAACACCTTGGCTTTCCATTCCTAGAAGACTTTAAAATACTTGCTGCTTCCTTGTTGAAAAGATTACTTCACAGTTCTATAATTTCACTTGAATTTACAGGGGCATGTTAGACATAAATTTTGAAAAAAAAACAAATGTTGGGAGTTAAGTTCATGAATGACGAAATAAATTATTCAAGTGTATAAAAGTTTGGGAATGCTAGTAGAACTTCATGGGACAGATTTTTCTGAATACCTGCACTGAATTTAATTAAAGATCTCACATAAATACTTCACCATTCTCTTGATACTCTGCTTCAATATCTACCTAAATAATAGATATTTATGGTAAAGCAATCTAAGGATCCTCTAAGTATGCTTGAGAGAGTGACAGAATGTAAGAAAAACGTACTGATGGAGGCTCCTGAGCAGCAAATAACCAGATGCTAGGGGAAATGCTTCTGTAACAATGCTCTGGATGCTAGAGAAATGTTGCAGCATGGCACTCTTCTTCTGCATATTTCCACCATGCTGCGAACTCTACTTACATCAGTGGGAAACGGTGACCTTGTTGTGCTGAGCTGCTTATGTTGGCTTTGTGCCACCACTCACACTTGTTGGGGAGCTCTTTAACACTGTTGGATCATTCAGCAATGCAAAGTGGATGAAACCAAGATAGATCTGCTCTGAGTTGGGTACAGTTTACAGTGGAAAGAAATGAGGTGCAAAAAGGCACTGGGTGTACATTTCCCTTCATTCTCCATCCTTTCAGGCAATTCTCACTAGAGGATTAACTGGAGCAGCCCCATAATAATTTTATCACCTCTACTCAACCATGGAGTATAGGCTACACTGTTGGCCTCTCCCCCATCCTGTGATATATCCTCTCTGGCAGGTGTCTGGCAGGTTTTTGGCATTGTAAGGTGGCAGCAGAAGACAGCTTCTGGCAACGCACACCTTCAAAGATGCTCCAGAGAAGGAGCATTCCTGCTCCTTCATTCTTCTTCTGTCCTACTTTGTTCTTCCAAACTCTCTGGATGAGCAAAGTTGCTCATATCTAACATAACTCATTACAGTTCTTAGGAAATTACATTACAAAGACCCTTCCCTCTTGTGAGACTGCAAAGCCTTGCAAGTGAGATGACTCACATAAACTCTCTTTTTGTATTTTTCTGTAAAATCCTCTGTGCATCAGCCTTATTCTCTGAGGAGACAGTATAATAGAATTAGAAGTACTTTGAAAGTGCTGCTGCTCATCCTTCAGTCTGTGCAATGGAGGAAATATGTGAAAAAATTTCTGTGACATGTTTTTCCCTATGAATGCACAGGTTTTTCAGAATTTCAAATTAAAAACTTCAAAGTGTGTTGATAATTAAAACAAACAAAAAAGGTAATTATATTGTTGCAAATACTTTTATGGTTTAATGCATTTAAATATAAAAATATATTGATAGTATAAAGTCAGAACAGAGAATGTTATTAGCAAACATTACCTTTCAAAATATTTCTTTTATGTCTGTAATTTTTTAACTACATGGAAGATTAAAAAAAATATTTCTTACCTCTTCAGAATAAAGGGAAATTTTAAAATGTGTGAATTGACATTTTTAACAGCTCTAATTTATCATGAGCTCACACTTTTGCTGGTGGTTTGACAACTGAGTTTTTCTGCTCATGTACACCTGACATGAAATAAATATTCCTTTTAATAACTTTGATTCATTAGCAGGAAAGGTTGGTTTCCCCAAAGTAGCTGAAATATATATGGATTTATGACTCAGAGCAGAAGACCTCTCTAATTGATAGCAACAATTTACAGACAGTTCCGAGAAGACTAATAGAAATGGTTATGAGGCTAGAAGACATGTATACATATAATTTCACACAGTCATAAGTAAGACATATGGGGAGAATGATAACAGTCTAAATTTTTAAAGCGTATTAGTAAGAGCAATAGAGAAAAAAAAATAGACTGAATATCAGAAAAAAAAATCCTGAAAATGAACAGAAGTAGGGAGTTGAATGGTCTCCAAAAGACTGATGGGAACCCAACCGCAAGAGGGCCATCTGGGTGGCCTGCCAGGATTTACTGTTTTGCATGTTGGTCTTAGAAGAAATTTGAAATAAATACGAACTACAAAGTAAAAAGAAAACAGAACGGAGACATTTCAAATCCAATGCTGCCTTTATATGATGCTTTTATATCTTAGCTGAGATTTGCAATTTTCTGCAATCTTTACTAGATTCCTTGGTCAATTCTGGGTGTTAAGTCAATGAGATGCTGAGTGACTTACCTTGGCAGCTGGTAAAGTTAATGTGCTATAACAGATTTTATACGTGGTGATTTATGTATTTAGGATTTTTATGTCAATAATTACTGTACATGTTATACGATTATTTAATAAAATTACACATCATCATAAAATAGCTGTACATGGTCTATTTAATTTTGAACTTCTAAAGACAAAAAATGGCAGTAGTTACAATAATCATTATTTTCAGTTTTATGTAGTTAAGTGGTTTTACCAAAAAAAATTAGCCTTCCAAATTACATAGTTATAATGTGTTAATGGTAGCATAACATGTCATTACATTATGCAACTTAATTTCATAGATATTATATATAGTTGGATGTTTTAGACTCTTTTATACTCACAGTTATTACAAGACAGTAATTTCTTTCAAACCATATTCTGCTTAACACTTATTCAGTATAACCTTTGATGATTCAATTCATTTGGATACTTGGATCACAAGAGGAATTGGTGCTATTGCCTCTGTTCTTTACTAGAAGATAGGAACAGTGCTAAAATTCCTTGCGTTTTCCTCTGCTAACTCAGGACTCCTTCCTTTTTTATTGTTCCCTCCCAATAAAACACCTTTTGCAAAGGTTGCTGTTGGGGCCAGAATTCCAGGATGATTAGGGTTAGGGTTTAGAGAACCACAAAGCCTACAGCTCCAGGGACACTGGAGCTGGAAAAGACATGCCAAGGGAAGCACAGCACCTCACCAACATTGCTCCCACCACACCTTTCTAATCTGGGCCACCCATGGTGCTAGGGACCCCAGCCTCAGCCCAAAAAAGCCCAGTACACTCAGGGTTAGGCTAAGGGAGCCTACAGCTCCAGGGACACTGGGGCTGGAAAAGCACAGAGGAAGGAATAAAGTGTGTTTAGAAATGTTGGGCTGCAGATAGTAACATCCAGGACACTGAAAGATATATATATATATATATATTAATTTTTTTTTTTTTTTTGAGAATTAACTATCTCTTTCACAGAAGCAGTGGTTTTAAAAAAGAGCATGCAGTTACAAGAAATCAATTACTTTAAACCTGCAAAGGAAAGCTTTTCAAGGCATAAATAGAAAGCAGAAGAGAGTAAAGCATCACACAGTACAGATAAGAAAACATGATCTTTGCCTAAGGACCTTCCTCATGCTGCAGAGTAAAATAAGTATTTTAGCTGTGACTCATTGTAGTGTGGCATTGCAGGCTTTGCTCTGTGCCCTATGGGAAGTCCCATGCTCTACTTGCACTGTACCTAAAGTCTTATCTGCCTGACATCCCTATATCACCTTCCAACTATGAAACAACTGTTAATATCTAAATTACTCTGTAATGCAATATTGGCAGGATGTACTTTACAAGCAGTAATCAGTTATGATTTGACACTGTCCTTACAGTCTCTCTCCTTGCTTCAAAAAGGAACTGTTTTGTCAGCCCCTGCTGAGGGCTACTGGAGTCATGTCCTTTTTTTTGGTAATAAAGTGTTGTATAAGACTCTGAATTTCCTGCAGCAACTTCACACCTAAAACACTGTGATGGCAGAGTCAACCTAAAGTCAATATATCCCCTACTGAAGTGTAGAGGCACTGTGCTAATGGATGCTAACAACAGAGCCTGATGTAGGACAGCAACAATTAAAATATAAAGAGAAATCTATTCATATAGCTCTCTTTTTTTTTGTCAAAGTGAATTCCTCCAATTAGTATAAAATGATGCTTCATGAACAGATGATCTAAACAGTAGCAAAATCCATCTAAGAACTCTCATTTCTGTCCTCAGACTGGGAATGCTCATAGGCTGCTTTGTGATACGCAATATCAAAGGAAAAAACCTGTCTCTAAATTCATCATTAGTCCTGATAATACACTTGGTCTTACCATCATTTGGAAAGTTTGCGAATGTATGCTCTACATCATCATTGTAACAGTCACCATCTAAAATTGTAATGCCTGTCTCCATAGCATTTATACTACATACCAACATCAATCATTGCCACTCTGCACGCAAAGACGTATGTGGTTTTTACCAACTATAATTCACCCCAACATTTTTCCAAGGGATTTTAAATGCAGAAGACAAATGAAAAAAAAATTGGTAATACATATATGCAGAGCTACATTTTGAAGAAATGCACACTTTGAATAAGCTAGCATTGACACCTGTTCTATCAAAGTAAATGCTGTACCCTGGACAGTTGGTCTATGAAACAGTGGGAAAGCTTAATTACTGATTTTTTTATGTTGATATTTTTTATATTCTTTTTTGTATTTTAGGGATTTTGCACAATAGATTTCAAAGCAATCCAAATTAACGACACCTTTCAATTTTCCTTAAAAACCCTGCTGACTCAGAGGACAGATCTAACACTTACTGGTTCTTCTTAATATGTGTCTCAGGAAACATGCAAAGTCAGGATAAAACTAATTCAATAGCAGTATTGTAAAACAAAACCAAACCAAACAAAAAAACCATCCGTAACTGCCACCAAGCTGAATGGTCCATGGAGATCCTTGGCACAGGCAGTTCTTTTTCTCAGTAGTTACTTTTAGCTTGAATAGCAAAGTATTCTGTTTAAATGGATGTTTAGACAACCTCAGTCAGGACTTGCCTAAATTCTCAAACTGGGACTGTGCAACATCTGCATATTCTCCTCTTCCCCACTCCTACTTTGAGACTTTCTCCCAGAAAGGATGGTTTGCCCACCAGTATCACATGCTGTGCTTGTTTTCATTGATAAGCTCTGTGTCAGACCATTACACCAATGCACATATTTCCAGCTACCTAAATTCAAGGAAATCAGCACTTCAGGGCTTTGCTAGGATTTTGTATATCTGCTTGAATGTGGTACTATGAATCATCACACAT
Organism: Calypte anna; assembly: GCF_003957555.1. NCBI lineage: Eukaryota > Metazoa > Chordata > Aves > Apodiformes > Trochilidae > Calypte > Calypte anna. The sequence continues at coordinate 17,968,561 of NC_044253.1, read as the reverse complement.
CAAGTTCTACAGCTACCATTGTAAAATCCTTGCAACTCTTGATTAACTGAAGATCACAAATAGTATTTGAAAAATGTGTTTGCAATAATAACACACTGAATAAGCCATTATAATGTGTAAAAAAATGTTCTTTCTCCAGCAAGCCAGTGTACACCCCCTGAACACTGCTTTGGAGAGCACTGTAGACTTAGATATACAAGAAGTGTTAGATACAGGCTTTCAGCTACAGCTTTGAAGATGATCTTAAAAAAACTAAAAAGGTTTTTATGAGAACTCCAGAGATTATCTTTTAATATTTTGGTCCACAGAATTATGTGACCTATGGGTTTATGAGTATCAGCACATTCTATTACTTTCCCTAGGAAAAGTTTTTCCTCTTCCTCTAAACTGCATATGAATCACAGAATCATGAAATGGCTGGATTGGAAGGGACCTCTGAGATCATCAAGTCCAACTCTTGAAGCTGCATCTTGTGATACGTGTTTATGTATTATACACTTTCCTTCAACTCTAACTCTTCTAAGGGAGTAATTACACATTTCAGATCTTAAGAATAAGTCAGAAATTGCAGGGTTTAGCCATTTGCTAGTCAGCAAAAACATAGCCACTACTATGACTATGAACTACTAAGGAACACATTTACTTTCCAGGATATTCAGCCACTTTTCATTCTGCAAGATCATTAAAATATTAGTAATACTATCTTTCTTGTAACTTTTTTCATCAAAACCCTTGTAACAACACATCACAGGAGAGGTAAGTATCTTATTTGATTTGAGAAAGAGAGAAATCAAGACATAAGGAGTCTGACTACCTTCCCCAAAGTCTTTTGGTGGATCAATATAAAATCACAGAATGGATTGGGTTGCAAGGGACCTTAAAAATCATCTTGTTACAACCCCTGTGCCATGGGTAGGTCCACCTCCCACTAAACCAGGTTGCTCAAAGTTCCATCCAACCTGGCCTTGAACACAGGAATGGGGCAGCCACAACTACTCTGGGCAATAGTACAGCCAAGGCTTCTTGATGCTCTGTCCAAATAACTTGCCATATGTTGATAGTCCTGCCTTATTGTCTGCAAAGAAACCAGTAAAAAGATAATGTCATCACATCTTTAGAGGCAAACAACACTTTCTTGAGACAGGTGTTAAGTAATAGCCCCTCATAAAATGTTGCTTGGTTGATTCATTTCCTTATGGTAACAACAGATCACACAAGACACATTAGCACACATCAATGCTATTTTACAATCCTGGCACTAGAATCAGGACAAACATCATCAAAACAGTCAACAGGAGTAGATGGTGAACCTAAGTCTTGCTCAGGAGCAACATTCCATCAAGCTAATTTTAGCTCTTTAGGTAAACAGCAAGCTTACTTTGACAGCACTTTTTAAAAGAAAAAAAAAAGGGTGTGGATTTAAAGGAATCTTTTAGATATGAAAATAAACAATACAAGAGTGGAGTTGCTGCTATACTTGTTAGCTGTTATATTAAGATGCATTTATTATTATTTTAGTATAGTCTATATTCTCCTTTCAGTTGCCACAGACACTGAATTTGCAGAAGTAATCCAAGCAAAGCTAGACAATGTGTCAGATGGGCCATTTAAATTTTGCTGTGAGAGGAGTTAATAATATTCCCATTCTAAATAGTCACTCTTGAGTTCCAGGATTAACACGCTAATGAGGAAAAAAGGGTCATTTAGAGTTTCCAGGTTTTCTTTTGGTTAATGAAATGCAACACTATTCATTTATACTTGGATCACATAGGCAAGGTTATACTCATGTTTTAAAACAAAGAACACCATCTTAGATTTTTTTATTATAATAAAATGTGTATTATTAATATCCTACACAGAGAAAATCCTGCTTTTCAATGACTGGTAAGATCACATATAGTAGAAAGACAACTTATACCCAGATACTTTCTTTCAAATCAGCATTTAGAAAGAATTTCTGGCATATCGCGGTATTGGCATCTCAGCTTTTTTTTTTGGCTAACCTCATCTAGGACCACACATCCAAAATTTAGACCTTCAAAAACATCAAAATAAGTGGTATCAATAAAGAAGTAACCAGTTTGCGAATTATTACAGAAATTGCTATTTTTATTTCAAGTACTGCAATTTTTCATTAT